>NC_080672.1:229482150-229487150 GCF_030247195.1 Topomyia yanbarensis
CGGGAAGACGAAGATTGTTTCGAATTGCGTGGCAATAGGGGAGTCCGTGAGCGTGCCAGGGTGACCTCGGTCGCCAGATGGCAACGCGAATGGGACAACTCGTCGAGAGGTAGGTGGACCCACCGGCTGATACCCAACATATCTAGCTGGGTGGGAAGACCCCATGGGGAAGTTCACTTCCATCTGACACAATTCCTGTCAGGCCATGGCTGTTTCCGACAGTACCTCCACAGGTTTGGGCACGCTGAGGCCCCAGTCTGCCCAGACTGCCCAGGTGTCGACGAAACTGCGGAGCACGTACTATTCGTATGTCCCCGCTTCGACGTCGAAAGAGGCGCTATGCTAGGCGTCTGCGGCTTGGACACAACCCCTGATACCCTTGTACAGGGGATGTGCCAAGCGGTAGAGAAGTGGAACGCAGTTTCGACTGCCACCACTCAGATTGCCTGCCGGCTGCAGAGAGCATGGAGCGCCGAGCAGCAGGCGAGGAGTTAGAGTGAGTGAATTGGCGGATGATAGACGAAGGTATGGTCTACCCATGCCAAGATGGGAGTGAGTGTGCGATAATGTAAGGCACGAGTGAGAGCGTACGCTAAGTACGGCCATCCCCCCAGAAGTAATGCCGAAAGGTAGTTCCTGGGGATGGATGGCGGAGCCCAATGGAGTTTAGTCGGTATTAATGGCTGGTCACCATTTGAGTCCGACACGCCCCCAGTGCACCCCGTGCGGTAGATTGGACCCTACCAATAGCACGTGTACTGGGTTAGGACATAAAGGTCTTCTCCATTGTTAAAAAAAAAAAAAAAAAAAAAAAAGACTACCCTTGCTTGGAGGTTGTGTTGGCATACAATGGTGTATGGCCGTGATTTAGGAAATACTTAAGGGTCGTATGTGTATGGCCTAGTATGGCCGTGCATGTATGAAATTTGTTTTTTTTGTCGCAATGAACCCCTTAAAGTATGCACAATAAGGAAACCAAGCCATCCAGGTGTAGTCATATAATACGCTGAGTGACAGGCATAGTCATGCACTACGCATGTACTGCGAGCGATGGCATCATAAGACACAGTCCGAACTTATTGAAAATACCAGCGTAGGTAAAAAGTTGCTTACGCTGGTCTGCACTGCAAGCGACAGGCAGAGTCATGCACTACGCATGTGCTGCGAGCGATGGCATCATAAGACACAGTCCGAACTTATTGAAAATTCCTTACGCTGGTCTGCACTGCAAGCGACAGGCAGAGTCATGCACTACGCATGTGCTGCGAGCGATGGCATCATAAGACACAGTCCGAACTTATTGAAAATACCAGCGTAGGTAAAAAGTTGCTTACGCTGGTCTGCACTGCAAGCGACAGGCATAGTCATGCACTACGCATGTACTGCGAGCGATGGCATCATAAGACACAGTCCGAACTTATTGAAAATACCAGCGTAGGTAAAAAGTTGCTTACGCTGGTCTGCACTGCAAGCGACAGGCAGAGTCATGCACTACGCATGTACTGCGAGCGATGGCATCATAAGACACAGTCCGAACTTATTGAAAATTCCTTACGCTGGTCTGCACTGCAAGCGACAGGCAGAGTCATGCACTACGCATGTGCTGCGAGCGATGGCATCATAAGACACAGTCCGAACTTATTGAAAATACCAGCGTAGGTAAAAAGTTGCTTACGCTGGTCTGCACTGCAAGCGACAGGCATAGTCATGCACTACGCATGTGCTGCGAGCGATGGCAATATGAGAGATAGACCAGAGTTGGGTAAATTGTAAAACACATCGATACCGTCCATCTTCGACTGCGAGAGCGACCGTCGGTAGCAAGTGAACATGTGGAAGATCCGCACAAAGAGGAATGGAAAATGTATCTCACTGTACCTGTGCCTAGGCAGACCGATACCAGCCCGATTGGGTTGGTTGCTGCCGCACAAAGCAGAATGCCGATCTGCCCGCAGAACAAACAGCGTAACGACCATGTACGTTTAGCTTGTTTGCATGATGATAGGGCATGTTAAATGTAATAGGTGTATCGCTCGGATGGAATGCGCCGACGCATACACCATACCTTGGCTGATCCACTCGGTCGTAGGGGTGGTGATGATTTTTAGCATTGTAAATGGTGTTAGTAAACTTATTGCATATTTGATAAAAATCTATCTATGGGTGGTGTGACGTTGTATAAATTCATCAAATGTACAATACAATCAATGATTCAGTTCACATCGAAACAGCGGGCGGAGGTAGTAATGTTATACGCGGCGAATGGTAGTTCCATTGTGTCAGCTCAGCGGGCATATGGTGAAAAACACCCTGGCGAACAAGTGCCGTGTGCCAAGACTATTCGTCGGTGGGTGTCAAATTTTGCTGAACATGGCACAGTGAACGATCGACCCCATGCCGTTCATCGACGTGCAATACGTTCCAATGAACTGGTTGACGCGGTCAGAGAGAGCGTCGCGCAAAATCCAACTGAGTCGTATCGCCGTCGCGCGCAGCAGTTTGGGGTCAGTGGTACCACTATGCGGCGCATCTTGAAACATGATTTGCACTTGTTTCCTTATAAGATGCAAGTAACGCAAAGATTATTGCCAGCGGACTATGCACGTCGTATGCAATATGGCAAAACAGTCGCTCAAGTGGTAGCCACTGAACCTGATTTCTGGAAGCAAATATTGATGACCGACGAGGCTCATTTCACATTGTCGGGCGGAGTTAATAAGCAAAATAGGCGTATTTGGGCCACACGGAATACACACCGGATTCATGAGACGCCATTACATGATCAAAAGGTGACGGTGTGGGCCGGCGTTTGTGGTAAAACCATAATTGGACCTTTTTTTTTCAAAGAAAATGAGCCAATCGATGGGAAGCGATATCGGTGGATGTTAGCTCATTATGTATGGCCACAAATGCGCGAAAAGGGCCTTGAGGGTTATTGGTTCCAACAAGACGGTGCGCCATGTCACACGGCTGCTCAAACAATTGGGGTTTTGCAGAAAAAATTCCCAGGGCGTGTGGTGTCGAAGGGAGGCGACATTGACTGGCCACCGCGGTCTCCAGATTTAACACCTCCCGACTTCTTTTTATGGGGCTATTTGAAAAGCAAAGTATACGCCAATAATCCTCAGACCCTTCTCGAGCTTAAGGATAACATTCGAACTGAGATACGTGCCATACCTCCCGAGATGCTCGAGAAGGTTATGGACAATGCAGCAAAAAGGGCACATAGTGCGGTGGTTCATGGAGGCGGTCACTTGGTCGACGTGGTGTTTAAACACTAGTATGGAGCATGATTTGCAGAGTGCGAGCGGCTATTTGCCCGTGTGATATTCTACCTAGAGGGTGGTTTCGTTGGATTGTACATTTGATGTGGTTTATATACCGTCACACAAGATGGTGCACCCTGTATAGGGAGGTATAGGGTGTCATGCATGTTTTTTATCGCAAAATCAGCCTGAAACTATGCAGCGCCCTGGTGCACATAGGCGTTGAGCGATGACAACTGCTACTCGACAAAAATAGAAGTTAATGGCATGCATACCGGTAAGTTACAGCAGAACATCTATGTACCATATGCAGGGTGCGCCAGAAAGTATGTCGGTCCTCCCGTATACAAAAAAATTGTTCTCCTGTATACAAACAGCCATCGGCCTCACGGTCTGCAATGGCAGCGAGCTGGGATATAAACACGCTGAGTGAGCGACGGCAACTACACGGATGCGCATATAAACGCTAAGTGGGTATCGTAGTATCAATGCCGGTTGAAATACGTTAATAGTGCGAAGTGCACTGATCGGCTACCCGCGGCACACCGACAGGCGAAACCATACACTACGTCTGTACTGCAAAACTGGCAATATGAGGCATAGTTCAAAATTAAACAAAATGCAAAATCAATCCCATCCGAGACGGCTGCGAGAGCGACCGTCGCTAGGAAGATCCGCACAAAGCAGAACATGAAACTTCTCTTATTTTACCAGCGAAAGATCCGCACAAAGCAGAATTGAAAACTTCTCTTATTGTACCGGTTGCTGGTCGGGTTCTTCATTGGACTGGCTGTGCGTGCCTATACAAACACGCAGCTGGCTTTGCATTTGCAAGCTGAGCGACGGTAACGGGAAGGTGCGTGGCGCACCTAGCGTATGCGTCTATGATTGATGTGCTGCTGTGGTAGCGGTAATACACAGTGCGCGTCTTTTATACGTTGCATGTAAGAGGACACTTACGGGAATTGGATTTTCGCCTACTTGGGTATTTATCCCAGACTGGAAATGTTCTAGCGGAATGTTATACATTAGATTGGCAGTCCGTAGAAGGTTATTTGACATTTTTTGGTTGACCCGTTTAGAAGTTATATGCGATACCAGATATAGCAAAAAAGTCACTATTCGGCATTCGAATGACCCTAGTAGCCTTTGCCTACCACCAAAATATCAGCCCCGTACTCGTATTATCAATACCGACTGAGATACGTTCACTACAACATGCCGACCATGCACACTTATAAGGCATAAGTGGAAGTTAAGCAAAAAGCAAAACACTGGTCCATGCCATGGTGTGTGACCGGCACCGGCAGTATGGCGGTACAACACATGCCGATCATGCACACTTATGAGGCATAAGTGAAAGTTAGGCAAAATGCAAAACACTGGTCCATGCCATGGTGTGTGACCGGTACCGGCAGTATGGCGGTACAACACATGCCGGTCATGCACACTTATGAGGCATAAGTGGGACTTAGGCAAAATGCAAAACACACCACTAGTAGGCTTTGCCTACCACCAAAACATCAGCCCCGTACTCGTAGTATCAATGCCGGCTGAGATGATTCCACCGTGTCGGAGGCAGTGGGTACCCGCAGTGACATACACCACACCTCGGCCGATCGACTCGGCCGTATGGGTGGTGATGATTATTATCAGCGTAAATGGCAGTAGTAAATTAATCCTCATGTTGATGAAAATCTATCTATAGGGAGTGTGGTAATCGTGAAGATGTAT
>NC_080672.1:229497150-229559150 GCF_030247195.1 Topomyia yanbarensis
GCTGATCCACTCGGTCGTAGGGGTGGTGATGATTTTTAGCATTGTAAATGGTGTTAGTAAACTTATTGCATATTTGATAAAAATCTATCTATGGGTGGTGTGACGTTGTATAAATTCATCAAATGTACAATACAATCAATGATTCGGTTCACATCGAAACAGCGGGCGGAGGTAGTAATGTTATACGCGGCGAATGGTAGTTCCATTGTGTCAGCTCAGCGGGCATATGGTGAAAAACACCCTGGCGAACAAGTGCCGTGTGCCAAGACTATTCGTCGGTGGGTGTCAAATTTTGCTGAACATGGCACAGTGAACGATCGACCCCATGCCGTTCATCGACGTGCAATACGTTCCAATGAACTGGTTGACGCGGTCAGAGAGAGCGTCGCGCAAAATCCAACTGAGTCGTATCGCCGTCGCGCGCAGCAGTTTGGGGTCAGTGGTACCACTATGCGGCGCATCTTGAAACATGATTTGCACTTGTTTCCTTATAAGATGCAAGTAACGCAAAGATTATTGCCAGCGGACTATGCACGTCGTATGCAATATGGCAAAACAGTCGCTCAAGTGGTAGCCACTGAACCTGATTTCTGGAAGCAAATATTGATGACCGACGAGGCTCATTTCACATTGTCGGGCGGAGTTAATAAGCAAAATAGGCGTATTTGGGCCACACGGAATACACACCGGATTCATGAGACGCCATTACATGATCAAAAGGTGACGGTGTGGGCCGGCGTTTGTGGTAAAACCATAATTGGACCTTTTTTTTTCAAAGAAAATGAGCCAATCGATGGGAAGCGATATCGGTGGATGTTAGCTCATTATGTATGGCCACAAATGCGCGAAAAGGGCCTTGAGGGTTATTGGTTCCAACAAGACGGTGCGCCATGTCACACGGCTGCTCAAACAATTGGGGTTTTGCAGAAAAAATTCCCAGGGCGTGTGGTGTCGAAGGGAGGCGACATTGACTGGCCACCGCGGTCTCCAGATTTAACACCTCCCGACTTCTTTTTATGGGGCTATTTGAAAAGCAAAGTATACGCCAATAATCCTCAGACCCTTCTCGAGCTTAAGGATAACATTCGAACTGAGATACGTGCCATACCTCCCGAGATGCTCGAGAAGGTTATGGACAATGCAGCAAAAAGGGCACATAGTGCGGTGGTTCATGGAGGCGGTCACTTGGTCGACGTGGTGTTTAAACACTAGTATGGAGCATGATTTGCAGAGTGCGAGCGGCTATTTGCCCGTGTGATATTCTACCTAGAGGGTGGTTTCGTTGGATTGTACATTTGATGTGGTTTATATACCGTCACACAAGATGGTGCACCCTGTATATATATATACAGTATTGTATATATATTTACGGTATTGTTCGCAATGGATTCATTTCATAATTCATGCTAATGATAATATTTTTCAAATCTGGCGCAAATTGCAAATTGTGAAACAGGCAAGCAATCACAAATGTGGGTTAGCCGCATGCTACCGCATGGTTGTTTATGCAGAGCCACATGTTTCCCCATTGATGATTTCTGTAGTCTGACTGCTGATTTGAATATTTCATTCTTTCCATAATGTTATTATAGTTATTAAACTGCCTGGGCGTTCAATAATAAGGGATGCCGTTGAAATGTGGGTGAGTAACCAAATTTTCACCTCTCAAGAACTTGCGAAAAGCTACTACTATGGAAGCTCCATAGTAGTAGCTTTTCGCAAGTTCTTGAGAGGTGAAAATTTGGTTACTCACCCACTAATGAATAATAAATAGATGATAAACTGCTGCCGGGGAAATAAAGGCACAATTCAAATGTTTATATTTATCAGGCTTATGATGTCAACTTGTGAGAATTATAGGAACATAATTTAGTGATTCTCCATTATATGTTCTTCCAAGACTGCCTGCTGAAATATTCTTCGACGGTACTGTCAACTATCACACCCTACGAAAACTTCTTCGAACCTAGACCACGTGTTCCGGTGTCTCTGCACGTTCACGCACTCCGGACAGGAGTGACGAAACATATCCAAACCAATGCAAGTATTTCCGGAAGCATCCGTGCCCGTACAAAATCTACATCAAATGGAAGTTGACCTCTCCATGTTTCCTATGCACTCTAGCTATTACATTTGTTATGAGTCCTCAGCCATAGTGATGCAGATGGGGATCACGCTGGCGATAACGCATACTGCCTCCGACGATATTGTTCTGTAACTACTCGCGACTCGTACGGCCATCAGCCGGAATGTCCTGTTCAGCTTTTCGCGGTTCCGCTTGGTTTTCAGCGCAGCACCCCAGGCAGGAACCTCATATCGAAGTATCGATGACGAAACAGTAGATAACATACGTCTCGTGCTGCTTCTCGGGTAGCCGACATTTGGCATGATTCTCGTTATCTTGATTTATTTATTTATTTATTTATAATTAATTAATATCAACAGACACAGTGTGGCCCTAATGATAATTTTTTAATCTATTTAAAAAGTCAAATTGTAATCTGCTACGTGGAATGTGAAGATCGAACTCGGATGAAACTCTGTTGAAGGTCCGCTGCAAACCAATGATGGCACCGTTTACTCCATAGTTAGTCCGGCGAAGAGGTAATCGGAGGAATAAATTATTGCGAAGGGCGCGAGGGCGAACGTTCATGTCTATCGCACTGAGAAGCTCGGGGCAGTCAATTCGATCTTGTAAAATATCCGAAATCGTCATAGCACGGAATAGATCCCGTCGCACTTGCAATGTATCGAGTCCAATAAGCAAACCCCGGCTTTCATAACTTGGCAGCTGGTGAGGGTTGCTCCAAGGCAATCGACGAAGGGCAAACCGAACAAATCTGCGCTGTACAGTCTCAATTCGATGGACACCGTTGAGATAATGAGGGCTCCACACAACTGAACAATATTCCAGAGTTGATCGAACGAGTAAGCAGTAGAGAGATTTCAAGCAGTAAATATCTGAAAAGTGCTTAGATATTCTCATTATGAACCCCAAACAGCGTGATGCCTTTGCGACAATATAGCTGATATGCTGTTTAAACGTCAGTTGTTCATTGAGAAAAACTCCGAGATCTTTAACGCAATTCGCTCTGTCAATTGTGGATTCAGCTAGACAGTAATCGAATCGAATTGGCGTTTTTTTCCTCGAGAACGTTATGACCGTACATTTCTTGGGGTTTAGGGTCATTCGGTTGATCTCGCACCATTCCGCAAAGGTTTCCAGTTGGCGTTGAAGGAAAGCTGCATCATCAGTATTCCGGATTCTATGGTATAACTTGAGGTCGTCGGCGAAAGACAACCGTGGTCCTTCTAAACAAAAGTTAACGTCGTTGAAATACAGAAGAAAAATCAATGGACCGAGATGGCTGCCTTGCGGAATACCAGATGAAGCAAAGAACTCTTCGGATACACAATCACCTATCTTGACTGCTAGACGACGATCACTGAGATACGATTGCATCCAACGGAGAATATTAGCACCAAAACCAAGTCTATCCAATTTTGCCACTGCAATAGCGTGATTTATCTTGTCAAAAGCAGCTGAAAGGTCCGTGTAGATAACGTCAGTTTGAAGGCCGTCCGACATAGCATCTGTAACATATGTTGTGAACGACAGAAGATTCGTAGCTGTTGAACGTTTCGGCATAAATCCATGCTGAGTCTCGGAGATATACTGTTTGCAGTGGCTGGAGATGGGTTCCAACACAGCCATTTCAAACAGCTTAGGAACTGCGCTTAGCGTTGTAATACCACGGTAGTTGTCAACTACCTTTTTATCACCTTTTTTGTGAACTGGAAACATGAAGGAGGATTTCCAGAGTTCGGGAAATACTCCGGTTATTAGCGACAATTGAAACAGATGACAAAAAGGTTCAATTAGACCGGCAGAGCATTTTTTAGAATAATAGTTGGTATACCACCTGGGCCTGCCGAGGTTGAAGCCTTCATTTTGCCAATCGCCAGTTGTACCATATTATTGTCGATATTGATAGAGTTCAAAGACTGGTATGATTGAGGTACATTGAGAGCCGCGCGTGAAGTCTGGGTCGGTGTCAGTTTCTCGTTGGAGAAAACACTCGCGAACTTTTCAGAGAATAGTCGGCAGATCTCCTGTAAATTAGAGCTCATACGTCCTCCATAGCTCATCGTTGAAGGCAACCCGGATTCCTTTCTTTGCTCGTTTACATGCTTCCAGAATGTTTTAGGTTCGGACTTCAACTTACGTTGCACGTTTCGCAAGTAATCGGCATGGCAACGCTTCGAGGTCTTTTTATAGACTTGGTTAACATGAACGTAGTGTTGTCGCAGCACGTAGCCCCCAAACTTGGAGTACTTCTTCAGAGCGGCTCTTTTAGTCGCTTTTAACCATCTCAGCTCGGCAGTGTGCCACGCTGGGTGCTTAGATTGAACGCCACTTCTTTTGGGTACATAGCGATCGATAGCATAGCTCATAACATTGGAGAAGGTCTGCACTGCAACGTTGACATCATCATTGTCGAGAATTTCAGTCCAGTGGATATTCGACAGGAAGTCAATAATGCTATTATAGTTGGCTTTTCTAAAATTATAGCTGACGGTGTCAGAAGCATTGCAGTCATGCTTCACTCGAATCGCTTCAAGCAATATATGCAGGGGAGGGTGGTGTCTAACAGACTTTATCAGGGGAAACGGTGCTGCGGTAACTTTTGGCGCGTAGTCGGATTTGCTCGAAAAACAGAGATCAAGGATTCTGTTGTTCTCGTTCACCACATTATTCGTTTGGCGCAGCAGATTTAGACTGTAGCAGTCAAGCAAACTGGTGATACCAGCATGAAAAGATGACAGTTCGGGATCAGCAAACATAAATCCGTCAGAAGCAGAGCGCCATTTTAATCCGGAGAAATTGAAATCACCAACAACCAGGATCTCATCAACCGGGCTTGCTTGAGCGGAAATCTGTTCCAGTGACTCAGTATGTGAATCAATCAATGTCGAATCGCGATTGCGGTCCGGTGGAAGATAAACCACGCAAAGAAAAAGTGCGTAGCCAGCCAGTTTGATTCGCACCCACACCTGCTCGACACAGACCCCCAAAGCATCGTCAATCAGTTGCGCTTTCAATCGACGATGGATAGCCACAAGTACCCCGCCGCCGGTAGCCTTGAGACTGTTGCGTGAGCTGCGATCAGTTCGGAAAACATCGTAGTTGGCACCAAATGCTTGCACTGACAGAGTGCTATCGCTAAGCCACGTCTCTGTGAGGGCGATTATGTCGAAGCATTCATCCGAACTTGCTACCAAATAATCTTCGATTACTGAATTCATACCACCGGCATTCTGGTAATATATTTGTAGGTTTGAATGCCGCGATTGATTGCCGTTGGTATCGATTTGGAAGACCCCTTCACCACTCCTGCACACAGGACCGGGACGACTGGTGAACGCTGGCTGCAATGGCTCGACTGTGGCAGGGGGATCAAGGGCTTCCATAGTGCTAGCTGCAGTGCGTCCCAGGGTGCGATGAGTCATACCAGCATAGCATGGAGTGCTTAGTCCTTCTGTGATTGTTGTAGAGAATGTGCTATGAAGAAAAGACTTTTCACAGGCGTAGTCGACGTGGTTGTTGAAACTAAACCGGTCGTCGGTTATCACTCAAAATTGCTACAGTGCACGCTTCGATGCAATTCACGTGCCCTCCAACGTCGATCTGAAGCCGCTGAATCGCTTTGACGTTGCTGACCAACAACTTGTGGTGAGCTATTTGCAGCTTGACTCCGTTCATCCAACTCTCGATCGCATCTATTGTCTCCGTCACCGATAACTCCACTTTTACAAGTGGCCCACCCATCACCGTTAGTTACATGTCATCCGCGAAACCCACACAGAAAAACCTGTTTTAATCCACCTAGCGGTGCAATTGTGCCTTTCTCAATCATGAACACGATAATTTTTGCGATGTTTATATTCATTAAAAGCTTTCAATAATATATGTATATATATATATATATATATATATATATATATATATATATATATATATATATATATATATATATATATATATATATATATATATATATATATATATATATATATATATATATATATATATATATATATATATATATATATATATATATATATATATATATATATATATATATATATATATATATATATATATATATATATATATATATATATATATACATATATTATTGAAAGCTTTTAATGAATATAAACATCGCAAAAATTATCGTGTTCATGATTGAGAAAGGCACAATTGCACCGCTAGGTGGATTAAAACAGGTTTTTCTGTGTGGGTTTCGCGGATGACATGTAACTAACGGTGATGGGTGGGCCACTTGTAAAAGTGGAGTTATCGGTGACGGAGACAATAGATGCGATCGAGAGTTGGATGAACGGAGTCAAGCTGCAAATAGCTCACCACAAGTTGTTGGTCAGCAACGTCAAAGCGATTCAGCGGCTTCAGATCGACGTTGGAGGGCACGTGAATTGCATCGAAGCGTGCACTGTAGCAATTTTGAGTGATAACCGACGACCGGTTTAGTTTCAACAACCACGTCGACTACGCCTGTGAAAAGTCTTTTCTTCATAGCACATTCTCTACAACAATCACAGAAGGACTAAGCACTCCATGCTATGCTGGTATGACTCATCGCACCCTGGGACGCACTGCAGCTAGCACTATGGAAGCCCTTGATCCCCCTGCCACAGTCGAGCCATTGCAGCCAGCGTTCACCAGTCGTCCCGGTCCTGTGTGCAGGAGTGGTGAAGGGGTCTTCCAAATCGATACCAACGGCAATCAATCGCGGCATTCAAACCTACAAATATATTACCAGAATGCCGGTGGTATGAATTCAGTAATCGAAGATTATTTGGTAGCAAGTTCGGATGAATGCTTCGACATAATCGCCCTCACAGAGACGTGGCTTAGCGATAGCACTCTGTCAGTGCAAGCATTTGGTGCCAACTACGATGTTTTCCGAACTGATCGCAGCTCACGCAACAGTCTCAAGGCTACCGGCGGCGGGGTACTTGTGGCTATCCATCGTCGATTGAAAGCGCAACTGATTGACGATGCTTTGGGGGTCTGTGTCGAGCAGGTGTGGGTGCGAATCAAACTGGCTGGCTACGCACTTTTTCTTTGCGTGGTTTATCTTCCACCGGACCGCAATCGCGATTCGACATTGATTGATTCACATACTGAGTCACTGGAACAGATTTCCGCTCAAGCAAGCCCGGTTGATGAGATCCTGGTTGTTGGTGATTTCAATTTCTCCGGATTAAAATGGCGCTCTGCTTCTGACGGATTTATGTTTGCTGATCCCGAACTGTCATCTTTTCATGCTGGTATCACCAGTTTGCTTGACTGCTACAGTCTAAATCTGCTGCGCCAAACGAATAATGTGGTGAACGAGAACAACAGAATCCTTGATCTCTGTTTTTCGAGCAAATCCGACTACGCGCCAAAAGTTACCGCAGCACCGTTTCCCCTGATAAAGTCTGTTAGACACCACCCTCCCCTGCATATATTGCTTGAAGCGATTCGAGTGAAGCATGACTGCAATGCTTCTGACACCGTCAGCTATAATTTTAGAAAAGCCAACTATAATAGCATTATTGACTTCCTGTCGAATATCCACTGGACTGAAATTCTCGACAATGATGATGTCAACGTTGCAGTGCAGACCTTCTCCAATGTTATGAGCTATGCTATCGATCGCTATGTACCCAAAAGAAGTGGCGTTCAATCTAAGCACCCAGCGTGGCACACTGCCGAGCTGAGATGGTTAAAAGCGACTAAAAGAGCCGCTCTGAAGAAGTACTCCAAGTTTGGGGGCTACGTGCTGCGACAACACTACGTTCATGTTAACCAAGTCTATAAAAAGACCTCGAAGCGTTGCCATGCCGATTACTTGCGAAACGTGCAACGTAAGTTGAAGTCCGAACCTAAAACATTCTGGAAGCATGTAAACGAGCAAAGAAAGGAATCCGGGTTGCCTTCAACGATGAGCTATGGAGGACGTATGAGCTCTAATTTACAGGAGATCTGCCGACTATTCTCTGAAAAGTTCGCGAGTGTTTTCTCCAACGAGAAACTGACACCGACCCAGACTTCACGCGCGGCTCTCAATGTACCTCAATCATACCAGTCTTTGAACTCTATCAATATCGACAATAATATGGTACAACTGGCGATTGGCAAAATGAAGGCTTCAACCTCGGCAGGCCCAGGTGGTATACCAACTATTATTCTAAAAAATGCTCTGCCGGTCTAATTGAACCTCTTTGTCATCTGTTTCAATTGTCGCTAATAACCGGAGTATTTCCCGAACTCTGGAAATCCTCCTTCATGTTTCCAGTTCACAAAAAAGGTGATAAAAAGGTAGTTGACAACTACCGTGGTATTACAACGCTAAGCGCAGTTCCTAAGCTGTTTGAAATGGCTGTGTTGGAACCCATCTCCAGCCACTGCAAACAGTATATCTCCGAGACTCAGCATGGATTTATGCCGAAACGTTCAACAGCTACGAATCTTCTGTCGTTCACAACATATGTTACAGATGCTATGTCGGACGGCCTTCAAACTGACGTTATCTACACGGACCTTTCAGCTGCTTTTGACAAGATAAATCACGCTATTGCAGTGGCAAAATTGGATAGACTTGGTTTTGGTGCTAATATTCTCCGTTGGATGCAATCGTATCTCAGTGATCGTCGTCTAGCAGTCAAGATAGGTGATTGTGTATCCGAAGAGTTCTTTGCTTCATCTGGTATTCCGCAAGGCAGCCATCTCGGTCCATTGATTTTTCTTCTGTATTTCAACGACGTTAACTTTTGTTTAGAAGGACCACGGTTGTCTTTCGCCGACGACCTCAAGTTATACCATAGAATCCGGAATACTGATGATGCAGCTTTCCTTCAACGCCAACTGGAAACCTTTGCGGAATGGTGCGAGATCAACCGAATGACCCTAAACCCCAAGAAATGTACGGTCATTACGTTCTCGAGGAAAAAAACGCCAATTCGATTCGATTACTGTCTAGCTGAATCCACAATTGACAGAGCGAATTGCGTTAAAGATCTCGGAGTTTTTCTCAATGAACAACTGACGTTTAAACAGCATATCAGCTATATTGTCGCAAAGGCATCACGCTGTTTGGGGTTCATAATGAGAATATCTAAGCACTTTTCAGATATTTACTGCTTGAAATCTCTCTACTGCTTACTCGTTCGATCAACTCTGGAATATTGTTCAGTTGTGTGGAGCCCTCATTATCTCAACGGTGTCCATCGAATTGAGACTGTACAGCGCAGATTTGTTCGGTTTGCCCTTCGTCGATTGCCTTGGAGCAACCCTCACCAGCTGCCAAGTTATGAAAGCCGGGGTTTGCTTATTGGACTCGATACATTGCAAGTGCGACGGGATCTATTCCGTGCTATGACGATTTCGGATATTTTACAAGATCGAATTGACTGCCCCGAGCTTCTCAGTGCGATAGACATGAACGTTCGCCCTCGCGCCCTTCGCAATAATTTATTCCTCCGATTACCTCTTCGCCAGACTAACTATGGAGTAAACGGTGCCATCATTGGTTTGCAGCGGACCTTCAACAGAGTTTCATCCGAGTTCGATCTTCACATTCCACGTAGCAGATTACAATTTGACTTTTTAAATAGATTAAAAAATTATCATTAGGACCACACTGTGTCTGTTGATATTAATTAATTATAAATAAATAAATAAATAAATCAAGATAACGAGAATCATGCCAAATGTCGGCTACCCGAGAAGCAGCACGAGACGTATGTTATCTACTGTTTCGTCATCGATACTTCGATATGAGGTTCCTGCCTGGGGTGCTGCGCTGAAAACCAAGCGGAACCGCGAAAAGCTGAACAGGACATTCCGGCTGATGGCCGTACGAGTCGCGAGTAGTTACAGAACAATATCGTCGGAGGCAGTATGCGTTATCGCCAGCGTGATCCCCATCTGCATCACTATGGCTGAGGACTCATAACAAATGTAATGGAGAGGTCAACTTCCATTTGATGTAGATTTTGTACGGGCACGGATGCTTCCGGAAATACTTGCATTGGTTTGGATATGTTTCGTCACTCCTGTCCGGAGTGCGTGAACGTGCAGAGACACCGGAACACGTGGTCTAGGTTCGAAGAAGTTTTCGTAGGGTGTGATAGTTGACAGTACCGTCGAAGAATATTTCAGCAGGCAGTCTTGGAAGAACATATAATGGAGAATCACTAAATTATGTACCTATAATTCTCACAAGTTGACATCATAAGCCTGATAAATATAAACATTTGAATTGTGCCTTTATTTCCCCGGCAGCAGTTTATCATCTATTTATTATTCATTAGTGGGTGAGTAACCAAATTTTCACCTCTCAAGAACTTGCGAAAAGCTACTACTATGGAGCTTCCATAGTAGTAGCTTTTCGCAAGTTCTTGAGAGGTGAAAATTTGGTTACTCACCCACATTTCAACGGCATCCCTTATTATTGAACGCCCAGGCAGTTTAATAACTATAATAACATTATGGAAAGAATGAAATATTCAAATCAGCAGTCAGACTACAGAAATCATCAATGGGGAAACATGTGGCTCTGCATAAACAACCATGCGGTAGCATGCGGCTAACCCACATTTGTGATTGCTTGCCTGTTTCACAATTTGCAATTTGCGCCAGATTTGAAAAATATTATCATTAGCATGAATTATGAAATGAATCCATTGCGAACAATACCGTAAAGAATGCAAAGATTTAATCTTTGTACACTTTTTTCTCTATATCAATGTAATATCGCTTAGTCCGGTCTGACACAAAACCGACATCATGCATGCGCGTGCGCTTTGTATTAATTTTCACTGAAGTTAGAATGAACATACGGCATTTTGTAGAAATGTGGCTGCAAATATGGGTATTACATCAACTTTACTAAAATATGAATAACTCGCAAACGAAGCATCGTTGCTATGTAATGTAAGCGAACGAAAAATTCCACACAAAGCAAGCTACAATCCTATGCAATAATATAGGGTACTTTTGAATAAAACATCTGAGATATTTTGGTTCGAACTAGAAAATGCTAGCCGTGAGTAATGATCAAAATGTTAAAATTTCAGTTTTACCAAACAATAGCTTAATTCCTTGCGCAACTTTACACGAGAGGGATTGTTGATATCTTTTACGTAAAAGTTTTAGAAATTGTAGAAAGTGCCGCAGCCGATCCTGTGGTTACGCCTTAAATGCGAGTATTTTACATTTTCCAGACAAAATGTTTAACTATTCAGCTTCTTAGGAACGAAGCAAAGAGATATCTATTTAAGCACAATTCAGGCACTCTAGGTCGAGTTATCAACGAAATAGTATGACATCCTGACTAATGAGATTAATAAGGGTTCGTCTACCCTACATTGCACGCTTTTGAAAAAAGCTGTATTTTCTGTAAATCACTACCGGCTAGTGTGAGATAAAATGGTTAACAACACACCATGTTTTTTTGAATAAGTAGAATATTAACTAAAACCTTGAGAAAGAAAACTTTAGGTTCACTAAAGTCTCATAATTATGTAGTTCTTGGTATGCGTTCAGTGTTGTAATTCATCAAAGGACAAACTCGCAATATCATTATCGTAGTAAAGTGACTCTGAATTTTTGCTTAAAAAGACTGATAGACGAATTTCGCGCCAAATCGTATTCAGAGTTGGCAGCACCCTCACAGATTCTCCCCCACACCAAAGAACTCATACAAGAGCCCCCTGGTAGTGGACGCAACTTGTGTCAGCCCATGAACAATGGCAACAAAAACAAACAAAACAAATAAAACAAACTGAGCTGAGACAGACATTTATTGGTGTGCAATTAGTTTAAGATAATTAACTAAGGTGGAATCCCAGTGGAAATAGATTTCCTGTTAAGGGATCCACATTATAAATT
Organism: Topomyia yanbarensis; assembly: GCF_030247195.1. Classification (NCBI taxonomy): domain Eukaryota; kingdom Metazoa; phylum Arthropoda; class Insecta; order Diptera; family Culicidae; genus Topomyia; species Topomyia yanbarensis. The sequence continues at coordinate 229,509,116 of NC_080672.1, forward strand.
AAATTAAAGTTAAATACTGCTGACGGATGTTTACATTAAATTACAAAACAATATCATTAATTAAATATTTCGTTAAGCCTATGTTTAAAGTACTGTTTCAATCTAGCCTTGAAGATGGTACGATTGTCGATTCTCTGCATGTCAAGTGGAAGTGCATTAAATTTGGTAGGGCCAATAAAAAGAATGCGCTTTTGGCCAAGGTTTGTGGCTGCTCGAATGCGTTGCAAGTTACTATTTCGACGTGTTGAACGAGAATGTGTTAAAGTTGTAAAATGTATATTATGCTGCGCGATGGAGTTATGTAGATTGTCGTGTATGAATAATAATGTTTGTACGTCACATAAGTGGGCTATGGGTAAAATATTGTGGGCACTTTCAGAGTATAACAACAAAGTCGAATATAAAAGTGGTTTATTAAATATAATTTTCAGGGATCTGTTTTGTAGTGTTTGTAGCTTCTTAAGGTGAGAGCTCGCTGCTCGCCCCCATACCGATACTAAGTAGTTAAGTTGTGAATGAATGTATGAATTCTAATGAAACTTTCTGTACATGAAGACTTTGTCACAAAAAGCCATTTTGCATATCTTGTTTTTCCAAAAATGATCTAGACTGTCTTTTGAAAAGGGCCAAACTTTTTTTTACCAATTTTTTTTAAAATGGCTATGGTCTAAAAATGACAAATCCTACAAAAAATGTTGTAGGAGTAGTTTTCACAAACTTAGTCAAATTTTTGAATAAAAATATTAAAAAAATTCTTCATTGACTCCTACACTGAAAAAAACCGATTTAAAAAGTTTAAAGTCGATTTACAAAAAACAATCCATTTTTGATTTGGATGAAATTTTGTTTCAAGATAGATAACCTACCTACCGTCAAAATTCAATTTGGGCACTTTAAGGAAAAAAAATTATTTGAAAAAAACTTTTTCTTGTCCAAACTGGATTTTTTTCTTCAGTGTATTTTTTCGAAAACTAAACCAATGAAAGTCATCATCATTTCAGAATCCAATAATCATCTCAGAATCCAATAAAACTCAGTTCGTGAGAAGATATTTTCTAATTTAGCAACTAAGCATATTTTTATTAAAGGGGTAACTACTTTTTCAATTTTTCATGAAATCAAAATTACTTTATCTGAAAGTACAACTCCTTGAGAATGTTTCCCCAAATTTTTATAAAGATTCGAGAAATAGATCGAAAGTTACAGCACTTTCAAGCGCGCTTCGTCTACCAAGAGCAGTGGTAATTTGAAAATTTCAACTCGAATATCTCGAAATGTCGTTTTTAATAAAAATGGTTTTTAAATGATCACAATTGCCGAAAAGCTACTCAATCCATTTTCTTAATTTTTTTTCAATTGATCGTAATTAATTTTTCTCATACTTTTACGATTTCTTTTTATTCATAAATTTTTGTTTCATGGATAAGAGCTTAAAAGAGCGATTTTTTACAAAAAACGTTCTCGAATGCAGAATAAAAATATTATCTATTCAATTAATCGTTAAGGTACGAGGAATACTCATATACTAATGTAATTTTTTGTGTTTTGGGATTTTAGACGATCTATTAATCTATTATCTATTATCAATTTATTTTTACTTCGCCAATTATCAATTTATTTTTATAAACTTATGCTTGTTTATTTTACTGAAAAATGCACTACCAAAATTTTATAAGTTTGATGCAATGAAATCATTGCTTTATTCCTTTACGTAAATTCAAACTTTCTTGACATTTTTATCACTAAAAGGTATGTAACCCCTTAATCAAGAATCACATTGAAAAGAGTTTATGTCGTTAAACAAATATTCCATTATTACTTTTTTATTTTCTTGTTTTGTGCTGAGGAAGAATTAAAGAAAGAAATAACCACCACAACATTATGTATTGAATTTGACTCAATATTTTATTTATTTTTCTGTATTACATTTGTCTTAAAACTATCTTCATGCATGCTATTTTGTATTATTTTTATACAAGAAGAAATTTTTTGGTTCATCTTCTGAATTTGAATACCTTTTCGTCTCTACTTTGCCCCCAGGAATAGGCACAAAACTGTGGAATTTTTGAGTTCCAGTTATTGTTTTGGCGTTATTATACAACTCTTAGAGTTCTTCTGACATTTTGTTGTACTGTTCAGTGAAAATGTAGCAGAAAATTATTTTTTTGATATTTTTATCAGTTTGTTCAATTGTCCAGTTATATAACTCTCGGGGACTTGTTATGGTATTTCCATAGTCGCGAGTAAGACTGGAACTTTTTGCCATTCGCTTGAGAGTGCCACCAATAGCATCACAGGGTCCTTTTCCATGGGATGCTGCAATAAAATGCCATTCTGCGCTTAACTCATACTTTGGCTGGAATCTGCACAAGCTTGCAAAGTGTTTCTTATTTTTGTATTGTATTTTGTATATTGCTCCATCAGACATAAAATCAATTTTAGATAAATTTGTCAATTGCTTCATAAAATTTATCAGTTTTGAGAGGAACAAATGAACTGCAGTCTTCTAGTATTCCAGTCTTCTTGTCTTCCAGTCTTACGGGCTTCTAGTTTTCCAGTCTTTTAGTCTTCCAATCTTCCAGTCTTCATTCAAGTTTATTATGAATATATACCAAATTCGTTATTGATACTTTTTGCATGTATCAGGCAACTAGCAGCTGGGAAATGGATTCTGAGATGATTATGACTTTCATTGGTTTAGTTTTCGATAAAAATACACTTTTTTTCTTAAATGTTTCCAACAACATAATTACCTATCTTGCAACAATATTTCATCCAAATCAAAAACATTTTTTTTGTAAATCGACTTTAAATTTTTAAAATCGTTTTTTTTTCAGTGTACGGGTCAATGAAATTTTTTTTCAATATTTGTATTCAAAAATTTGACTAGTTTTGTGAAAATCACTCCTACAACATTTTTTTGTAGGATTTGTTATTTTTAGGCTATAGCCATTTGAAAAAATTGGTAAAAAAAGTTTGGCCCTTTTCAAAAGACAGTCTAGATCATTTGTGGAAAAACAAAGTATGCAAAGTGGCTCTTTGTGACAAAGTCTTCATGTACAGAAAGTTTCATTAAAATCTGAGAGGGTGCTGCCAACATTTATTCGAGTTGGCGCGAAATTCGTCAATAGTCTTAAGCAAAACAAAATTGGAACCAGAGGCTTGTATTTTGAAGTTTAAATTAAGTTCAGCTACTATCAACCGTAACAAAAAATGTTTTTTCTTTCTTTTCAGCTACATCTTCGACGATGACTAGCTCTTCAAACAATCTGCCAGTAAAAGAGTTTTCGTAAGTCATTATCAAGGTTTAAGAGAGTACTACTTTCGAGCCCGATTTTAGAGCGTGTTTTTACGAAGGATTCTGAAAAACTACACATACCTAATATTAAGATACCGTTTTTGATAGTTACGTACACCTTTTTTCCTTATTTAATTTTTTCAGAAATTATATTTGTTTCAAAAATTTTGGCAAGTTTCTATCTACAGTATTTGAAATTATTGGGGATTTAGATGGTCGACAGCCATTTTGGTGCAGGGTTGCGATAGTAGTTTTTAGGGTAAATCGGGTGCGCTGAGTTCAAAAATGACCATAGTTTTTACCGCCGTGCTTATTTTTTTTTTGAGATTTCTTCATTAATTTGTTATTTTTTACTAGTCAGTGTCAAAATTTTTGTCTCAATTTTTTAAATTTACAAACTGTATCAAATCTATTATTAAAAGGTGCTACAAACATCTGACAAATATTTGGATATCTGGAAAGGCATATTGAATACTGCCAAAAAACCATGCGTAAACAAAAAAATGCCACTTTTTTACCAAATTTGACATTTAGCAAAATTCAAAATGCTGCCATTTCAAAAGTTCTCAATGGATTTCTATCAAAGATAACAAAAATGCACCGTTTTTTACGAAAATTTGACATTTTGCAGAATTTAAAATGCTGCCATTTCAAAAGATCTATCAAAGATAGTTTTATTGGTAGCTGTAAGCCTCTTCTTTCAGACAAAAAAAAAGTTCAAGCTAAACAGACGAAAATTGGCAGAGTTCTGATCAATTTACGTAATTGAAGAAAATCTTCAATATCAACTCTTTTTGGTATTACTACAGACACGACAAAAATTTCGGAAAATCTATTAAAAATAAATTTCTTTTTATGGACTTCGATGCTCTGGATATAATTTAAAAGTCAAAATAGTTTTATGACCACATTTTAACATAACCTTAAAATATTTTATTTTGTAGTAGACAGCAATTTTTTGCACCTCACTTCATTACGATCGAAGGCGTTTGGCAGTTTAGCTCTATAGTTTTTGGTGTTTCATTTGTGATACCGTTTGAGTTTGTTGCCTGCATATTTCTTGGGATGTGCGAGAAATAAATACGAACAGGTAGGGGAATTATGGTTAGCACCGACACCTTAAGCTTAGCACTGTTTCTGGGTTGCCACAAAACCTATAAAATTATAATTTCTACACAGAATTCTTCTTCAGAAAATTTCTAACAAGGCTTAATTTTGTCAATGCTTTAAAAAAATAATTTCATTAAAAATTATTGGTTGCAAAACTTGGAAAACAAAGTGACTTTTATTAGACACTGCAGGTAAAACTGACACCCCATAGGGGTAAGATCAACACCCCCTTTAATTTATTTTCTCTACACTTTATTCAAATGTTTGTATTTTTTAAAAATGTGATGTATGCCTGAGTAATAAAGTGTGAGTATGTGAGATACTAATATGTACTTTTCGTAGCTACATTATGTAGTGAGGGAAGAGAGTTCGAACTCGTAGTTCTGTAAACATGAGTATTTTATGCTATAGGATTATTTCTTGATAAGGGTATTTCTAAATAATCCTTATGCACATCCTTATGCACCTTCAGTGTCAAGTGTTCTACATTCTGCTAATCGGATTCATTCACTTATAAGTGATGCACACTTCTTAGTTAAACTACCTGTTCCAGCCTTGATTTTTCGAATTCTTATCATCAGCGAGCTACTAGGTTATATAAAAGATCAATGTCTCATTGTGATAAAGTACATCTATGACACACCAAGAGAACACTAGAACTTCGGAGGAGCTTTTTGCAGAAATCGCAAAAGCTTCGATAGAATCTGATAAGCAATAATACCATTTTTTTTATTTTTAAAGAGACTTATAAGAAATAAACACAATAAAAGTATATCTGTGTATTTCTGCTAATACTATAGTGTGCTAATAGTGTAATTGAAGTGTCACAAAGATCCCCAGCCTATTGTAATGAACCGCATGTAAACATAATCATCTTAACAGCGTGTCGGTTTTACCCTAACCAAAGGGTGTCGGTTTTACCCCAACAGCGCACGTTTTTTTAAAAAGCGATTAAAAATATTGAATTTCTCAAACTCGTCTTCAATGCACTCCTATGATCAAGGAAAGGACGATAATAATAGGTACTGAAAAATGCGGTCATTTGAAAACCTTTTGTTCGGTTAAAACCTTAAAATCTACCAACAAAATTTTTCATCCAGATGAGTATGAAAGCTGCTGTTGTATGTTTTGTTTATTTTTATGACATTCGGCGTACTAACGTAAATCCAATTTGTCTTCAAATGCTCTATATAATCATACTAATAATAAAGTGTCATTATGAAATGAATAAAAATTTGATTTCTAGGGAAAGTTGTGGGGTGTCGGTTTTACCCACAGTGTCGGCTTTTCCCACATTGCCCCTATTTATATATTGCATTTAATCAGTACTTTATGCCGAGCTCACCGAAAGAAAATTGATTCAAATCATAAGATACTGGCCGACAGTGTTTCAAACAGAAATATATGCCATTCTAGAATGCACTTACGGATGTCTGAAAAGAAAATAACGATACCCAAATATCTGCATTTTCTTAGATAGTCATGTCATTCAAAACTAGTACACTCCCATTCTTGCACTCCGACAATTGGCGGAGAAAAACCATGTTAATTTATACTGGGTTCCAGGACATAGTGACGTTGCAGGGAACGAAAAAGCCGATGAGCTAGCAAGAAGAGGGTCTTCCACTAATTTTATCGGCCCAGAACCATTCTGTGGATTCTCATCGAGTGCCCTCAAAATGGAATTGAAAAAGTGGGAAATCACAGCTATAAAGAACAATTGGAGTACCACACCTGGGCTACGACAATCAAAAAAATTAATCTCACCCAACGAGAAAAAAGTCTGGAGTTGCTTAGACTAAACAAAAAAGAACTTTGTATCATGACAGGACTACTTACCAGAAACTGTCCGAGTAAATGTCATCTTAAAAAACCTGTTTTAATCTACCTAGCGGTGCAATTGTGCCTTTCTCAATCATGAACACGTGAATGTTTGCGTTGTATATATTCATTAAAAGCTTTCAAATGCATATATTAGGGGAGACTGAGGAGACTTGATTCCCTTTTCTATTTTTCAGTCCAACTCCGTGGAATGATAAAAAATTATGTATTTTTTGTAGTTTTATATTGTTTCTAGGGATGACTAATAATCATAAAAAATTACATGGAAATATTATACTGGACATGAGCTATGAGCATTTCTGGAAAACAACAAAAAAATGGAAAATTCTTAGATTAGTGGAGACTCGATCCCTAATTTGGGGACACTTGATTCCTTTATGAAAACGTGCTTAAAAGAGCATGTAGGGTAATAAGCCTCTTTTTGCCCTGTTTCTACTATCATCCTACCCATCTGAAGCCTTTGGTTAGAGCAGCGTCTGCCATCTTTGCTCAACGCATTGACTCAAATGGTATTGCGATAATGGGGGTACTCGATTAGAGATTTTGCTGCGCTCAAACAGAAGATTTTCACCATTCTCAAGACAATTTTGTTATTATATTGGCTCTTAATAAGAGGCGAATGACCTTAACGTTAAAACCTCTATAATCGAAATAAAAAATGGACCTTAATAACAAATCAAAGAAGCTGAAATAATAAAATTATTGTAGTAATAATACGTACCCTTCTTAATAGGGCAAAAACGGGTACATTACCCCATTCAATTTTATAAATGGATTGTAGTATTGATTAAATTGTTACGATTAGATATTGTTGTTTTTGTTACTACATATTACGCATCTCTCACCTGATTTTTTTACGAATTCCCCGAATCTCCGTGCAATTATTTGAAAGCTGTCTTTATTATGGTTGAGGAACGTCAAATGTGGGATGAATGGTTGCTACGTATACTGTAGTAAACAATTACAGTTATGTTTCTTTACGATGAAGCGTTCATTTTTGACATTTTTATGACAACAATGACATCAATTGTTCTGGTGTGAATTTGGTTATTTTCAGTGGTGTGTATGAAGTATGGCGAAGGGGATCAAATCTCCACGAATTTGACGGGATCAAGTGAACCCATAGCATCTATTTCAGCAAACTTTAGTAAAAATATAGTTGAACAAAAGAATCAGCTCAATCATAACGTATTCATATAATTCTCCTGTAATTCTGTATGCAAAAGTAGAGTATGTAGTGAGTGATTTTATCAATTTCATAAAAATTTGAAAATTTGAAAAATAAATCTTCTTCAGTTCTTCTGAGATTTTTTTTAAATTGGTAAAAATTCGGTTACACAAAAGTCCAATTTATTTTTTCTGTGTTAATGAAATTTATGTTTAGATAAAACTACGCAACTTTATAGTATATTCGATTAATGTATTCTGATCCGCCTTTGAGTTACTATGATGGGATCAAGTCTCCCCGGGGATCAAGTCTCCTCAGTCTCCCCTACATTTTATTATTATACATGACATGACAAATATACAAGAAAAGAAATCATTATTCGAGTTCTAAAATTTTGCAAAAGAAAAAAAACAGCCACGGTAATATTGAATTGAAAAACCTGTTTTAATCCACCTAGCGGTGCAATTGTGCCTTTCTCATTTCTCTAAACTATCGCACGGAGGCTTTTTATGTTCAACATAATTGTGGAAATGTCCATTACATTCTTAGTACACTTTGCACTTATAGACAATGGCATGCCAGCCACGAACTTGATGAGCTACGTGTCGACGGTGAAACACTTGAAACAAAAAAATATCATACTCCATTAGCCTAATCAGCATTAGATCAATGTTATCTGCTTGCAAACTCATTTTGTCATGCGAGGATGGGTATGTGAGGAGGGCGAAAGTCCCATGAACGAAAGACCCCCCAGCTTAAATTGGTATGCTTTGTGATATAGTCGTGGTTTAAAGATGATGGGGTTGAAAGGGAGGGGTATGAGGGCTGGATGGGGTGGTGGTCTGAGGGGTGATTTAAGGAGATTTTTAAAGGACGGGAATGAACAGTAGAGGGGGGGTGTAACCCCTCTCCGTAAACCATAAACTACGCCCCTGTTAAAATCCAGAAACCTTATGCGAGTCGAAAAAAAAATTAGGTTGACGTTTTTCAGAGTGATTGCATAACCTTTCTATATGAGAAAGGCAAAAATGTGCCAAAATCCAAAAAAGTGAATGGTCGTCAAATTTTTTATCGAGTTTGCATCAAATCTCGACGTTTCATGCACCTTGAACACATTTAGCATCAAAAATAAAAATTCTATTTTTAATTTTTCCTATAGTTTATATGAGAAATTTCTGTGTGGCCGCACTTTGAAACCCGTAATTCCGGAACCAGAATTCCGATCGATCCAAAATTCAATAGCAGCCGATGGGAAGGTTGCACCTTTCATTTGAGACTAAGTTTGGGCAAATCGGTCCTGCCATCTCTGAGAAAAATGAGTGACATTATTTGCACATACGCACATACATACACACACACATACACACACATACAGACTTTTTCCGATCTCGACGAGCTGTGTCGAATGGGATATGACACTCGGCCCTCCGGGCCGGGATTAAGTTGACGTTTTTCAGAGTGATTGCATAACCTTTCTATATGAGAAAGGCAAAAAGGTGCGAAATCGGCAGTCCCAAAAAGTCGATTTTCACAAAAAAAATTTTTCGAGATAACATAAAATCTCGACGTTTCATGCATTTTAAAGATGTTTGGTATCAAAAATACGAATTCGATTTCTGAAATTTCATGGGGTCCCCCCATCGAAAAAAAAATTGAGTTCGGGCTTACATGGGAATTTCATATGTGACCGGACGGTTTAGTCTATATTTCCAGACCCATATAAGCGATCGGTACGAAATTTTATAGACATCTGTGGGGATATTATAGCTATCAATTGGGACTAAGTTTGTGAAAATCGGCCCAACCATTTCCGGGAAATTGATGTGAGTTCATCAATTTTGAAAGATGGCCACTTTTTCCGGGCACTTCCGGAACCGTCCATGGTGGTCAATGTAGTCAACGAAAGTTTGGTTGGCCGTCGGTGACCTAGAACAGCAAATTTAAGTTGTTTGAGAGACATTTTAGCGAATTTTTTACCTTTTTTGCTTTCATCGGAGTATCGGTTTGAATCACAATTTGCTATGTGATCGCACGCCACAACCTGTAACTCCGGAACCGGAAGTCGGATCGGGATGAAATTAAATAGCCATTTACGGAGACGCAATACCTTTCATTTGAAGTTTAGTCGAATCGGTCTAGCCATCTCCGAGAAACCGATGTGACTGTTATTCTGAATTTAGATACTTCCGCCGGGGCTTCCGGAACCGATGATGGTGGCCAATGTGGCCAAATAGACTTTGAATGGATGTTAGTGACCTAATACTACAAATCGAAGCAGTTGTGGTCATATTTTGGAAAAAAATTCACCTTTGTACATTCATTGCAGAATTTAATAAAATCGACATTTTCTGCGTGTTCGTACTCATCACCCTGTAATTCCGGAATCGGAAGTCGGATCCATTAGAAATTCAATAGCAGCCTATGAGAACGTTGCACCTTTCATTTGAGACTATGTTTGTCAAAATCGGTTCAGCCATCTCTGAGAAAAATGAGTGACATTTTTGGTCACATACACACACACATACGCACATACACGCACATACATACATACACACATACATACACACACAGACATTTGCCGAACTCGACGAACTGAATCGAATGGTATATGTTACTCGGCCCTCCGGGCCTCCGTTAAAAAGTCGGTTTTCAGAGCAATTGCAATACCTTTCTATTGAGAAAGGCAAAAATGGTCAGCTTACAAACGATACATGCCGCGTCTGCGGATCTGAAAGTGAAACATCAGAGCATCTGCTCTGCGAATGCTTTGCATTGATATAACGCAGACTAAGTCCTCGATAAAGAAAAATTAGAGCCTTTTGATATTTGGATTGTAAATCCCATGCAGGTAATAAACTTCATACGAAGTGGTGTGCCTAACTGGAAAGAGTGTGTATCTCAATAATGACAATCACTCAAGAATAGTGATATGTCATAGTAGATAGTACACTTAGATTAAAGAAGGGGCATACCAGAATAGATCTAAATACTGGTCGCAGTGGTTCACCTCCAACAAAAAAACCTGTTTTAATCCACCTACAGGTGCAATTGTGCCTTTCTCATTTCTCCAAACTATGATTCAATAGCTGGTTCGTACAATTTAACATTATGGAAATGTCTTTCATTCTTATAACACATGGTAAGTATATATAAGAGCACCTTTTAGCATACATCGCGGTATCGGTTTGAATCGGAGTTTTCTATGTGATCGCACTCCACAACCCATAACTCCGGAGCTGGAAGTCGGATGGAGATGGAATTTAATATCAGTTTCCGGGGACGCAACACCTTTCATTTGAGACTAAGTTGATCAAATCGGTCTAGCCATTTTCGAGAAACCAATATAACCGTTATTCTGAATGTGGATGCTTCCGGATCCGTCGATGGTGGCCAGTGTGGCCAAAGAGACTTTGAATGACTGTTGGTGACCTAGATCTACAAATTCAACAGTTGTGTTCACTGTTTTACGGAATCGGAAGTCGGATCCATTAGAAATTCAATAGCAGCCTATGAGAACGTTGCACCTTTCATTTGAGACTATGTTTGTCAAAATCGGTTCAGCCATCTCTGAGAAAAATGAGTGACATTTTTTGTCACTGTGTGTATGTACGCACATACATACATACACACATACATACACACACAGACATTTGCCGAACTCGACGAACTGAATCGAATGGTATATGTTACTCGGCCCTCCGGGCCTCCGTTAAAAAGTCGGTTTTCAGAGCAATTGCAATACCTTTCTATTGAGAAAGGCAAAAATGGTCAGCTTACAAACGATACATGCCGCGTCTGCGGATCTGAAAGTGAAACATCAGAGCATCTGCTCTGCGAATGCTTTGCATTGATATAACGCAGACTAAGTCCTCGGTAAAGAAAAATTAGAGCCTTTTGATATTTGGATTGTAAATCCCATGCAGGTAATAAACTTCATACGAAGTGGTGTGCCTAACTGGAAAGAGTGTGTATCTCAATAATGACAATCACTCAAGAATAGTGATATGTCATAGTAGATAGTACACTTAGATTAAAGAAGGGGCATACCAGAATAGATCTAAATACTGGTCGCAGTAGAATCATAACAGTTTTTGCAACCGACCGAGACGGTTGTGCCTCCAGGTGGAAGGTTTTGTTCTCGAGAGAGTGACGGAGTGCGAGACGCTGTATGCGTTATTGTGGGAGAGAGAGAGAGAGACGAGTTTGTTAAGTGTGAGTCGACAGTTGATACGTCGGAGGCGTGGTCAACGGCATCCTCGACAAGTGGTGTTTTGACAGCAAACCGCGGGTAGACGAATTTGCCTACCCCGGTGGCAGAAATCGACAGTGATCGTGCCTGTACACGCAGAAAAAAATATAGTGTATTGGTGTCGTCGGGCAATTCTAATCGACGAGAGGGAAGCGTCACAGATAGACCCATTTGCTCTATTTGTCTACCGCAGAAGTGGTACGACGAATAAGGAAAACAAGTGGCACCGAAAAGTGCCGCATCGACAGTGGGATTTTCGCAGCAAGCCACAGGTAGCCACATTTGTCTACCGAGGTAGTGGAAACGGAGAGAGCGCGCTTGTGGTGGTGATACTGACGAGCAGCTTAATCGGAGAGAGTTTTGAAGTGTTGCAGGTAGGACTATTTCTCTACTGAAGAAACAACGCGACGAAGAAGGACAGCAAGTGTCACATTGTCAAACAACGGGCACCGAGTTTACAACGTAACACATGAGGTGTGTTCTACCGGTGTCTTCGTCACCTAATAGATAGCAGATAACAGGTATATTTTTCATTCCTTTTTGTGATAGTTTTTCTTACTAGGTAAAATGGATGAAGAGATGGGAGAACGACTAACAGACCCTCCCCCTAAGCCTTATGCTGAAAATGTAAATCCGACTAGAATTAAAATTTACCCAGAGTCGTCAACGGGACCATGGATTGTATTTATTAGGCGTAAAGCAAAGGCGCTAAATATCATTCAAATTTCTAAAGATTTGACTTCGCGATTCTCGGATGTAAAAGAGATCGTCAAAGTTAATAAAGATAAAATACGCATTGTCGTTGGTAGTCTCAAACAAGCCAATGCAATTGCTTCTTGCGAGCTTTTTACACGTGAATATAGAGCGTATATTCCTTCAAAGGAAATTGAAATTGATGGGGTCATCACAGAATCGAGTTTGACTGTTGATGACTTAGTTAAGCATGGAGTTGGTCGTTTCAAAGACACCATACTTAAAGACGTAAAAATACTTGAATGCAAGCAATTGCATTCAGTATCACACGAAGGAGATAAAAAAGTTTATCGACTGTCTGACTCATTTCGAGTGACTTTCGCTGGGTCTGCGCTGCCCAACTATGTCATTATCGATAAGATTCGTCTCCCTGTTCGCCTTTTTATCCCTCGTGTAATGAATTGCCTTAATTGCAAACAGCTTGGCCACACAGCCACTTACTGTTCCAATAAGGCACGGTGTGGCAAATGTGGGGGTTCTCATCAAGAGGATACATGCAATGAAAATTCAGAAAAATGTTTAATGTGCGGAGAAAACTCACATGAGCTCCCTGCATGCCCCATTTATAAATTGCGTGAGGATAAAATTAAACGATCCTTGAAGGAGAGGTCTAAGCGCTCCTATGCAGAAATGTTGAAAAATGCTACCCCTAAACCCATCTTCTTAGAAAACACTTACACATCTCTATTTTCGGAACAGTCTGACTCTGACGGAGCGTGCGAAGGTACATCATTTGTTTTACCCGGAAATTCCAGAAAAAGAAAACAGTCTTCTTTTCCCAAGCTGCCAAGAAAGGGCCTTAAAATTTCTCCACCAATAGATAAACTGCGCGCAAAACCGAAAAATTCCGATTCAAAACCGAAATCAATTCCGCCCGGTTTTGGGAACGTACAATCCAAACAGAACACCATTACTGGTAATAATAAAATTTCGACTTCCTCTGAGCCTCAGCCAGGGGTAGGATTATTGAAATTTTCTGAAATTGTTGATTGGATTTTTAAAGCATTCAATATTTCTGAACCACTAAAGAGTATACTTTCAGCTTTCCTCCCAACAATTAGAACATTTTTAGAGCAGCTGATTGCTCAATGGCCCATCCTTGCAGCGATTGTATCTTTCAATGGGTAATTCACCTCCTCCAATGAAAGATTCCATCACTGTTTTACAGTGGAATTGCAGAAGTATCATACCTAAAATTGATTCCTTAAAAATTTTACTGCATAATTTAAAATGCGATGCTTTTGCTCTATGTGAAACATGGCTTACCTCAAACATTAATTTCAACTTAAATGATTTCAACATTATTCGCCTAGACCGAGACACCCCGTATGGAGGAGTGCTTCTAGGAATTAAAAAGTGCTATTCTTTCTATAGAATTAACATCCCCTTGTTTGCGGGCATCGAGGCTGTAGCTGTCCAAACGAACATTAAAGGCAAAGACATGTCTATCGCTTCTATATATATACCTCCCAAAGTTCAAATTGGACAACGTCAAATTTTTGAGGTAGTGGAATCCATGGCTGCTCCGCGTCTGATACTGGGAGACTTCAACTCGCACGGAGTATTGTGGGGTTCCCTCTACAATGATAATCGATCCTCTTTGATATACAATGTTTGTGACGAATTTAATATGACAGTTTTAAATACTGGCGAAACAACACGCATCCCCAGACCTCCTGCACGTCCAAGTGCATTAGATCTATCTCTGTGCTCGACATCACTTCGGTTAGATTGCACGTGGAAGGTTGTACCTGATCCTCACGGTAGCGATCATTTGCCAATCGTTGTTTCAATTAACAGTGAATTAGGCCTTACGAATTCAATCAATGTTCCTTATGACTTAACACGAAATATTGATTGGAAAACATACGAAACATTAATTTCCACTTCTCTTGCTTCGACAGAAGAGCTACCCCCTACCGAAGAATATGAATTCTTAGCGGGTTTAATTATTGAAGCAGCAGAACAAGCCCAAACGAAATGCAATCCTGGAATGACAATAAATAGACGGCCCCCTAATCCTTGGTGGGACAAAGAGTGCTCTGATGCATATGAAGCTAAACAAGTTGCCTACAAAGAAATTATGAAACAGAAAGGGGGTATACGTGAGAACTTTGAAAATTATTTTATTTTGCAAAACAAATTTGACAGTATACGTCGTGCCAAAAAATCTAATTATTGGAGACGTTTCGTTGATGGCTTGTCAAGAGAAACATCAATGAGTACTCTTTGGAACACAGCCAGAAGAATGAGGAATCGAAACGTGACTAATGAAAGCGAAGATTTTTCGAATCGTTGGATATTTAATTTTGCCAAGAAAATTTGTCCCGATTCTGCTCCTGCGCAGAAAATCACTCGCGATGCTCCCACAAGTAACGATTTCATAGATTCGCCTTTGACAATGATGGAATTCTCAATTGCACTCCTCTCATGCAACAATAATGCTCCGGGACTAGACAGAATTAAATTCAACTTGGTGAAGAATCTGCCTGACCTAGCAAAAAGACGCTTGTTGAATTTATTCAACAAGTTTCTTGAGCAGAACATTGTCCCGCACGACTGGAGACAAGTGAGAGTTATCGCTATTCCAAAACCGGGAAAACCAGCCTCCGATCATAACTCGTATCGACCGATTGCAATGTTATCCTGCATCAGGAAATTGTTGGAAAAAATTATCCTACGACGTCTCGACAATTGGGTTGAGGCGAACGGCTTGCTATCAGATACCCAGTTTGGTTTTCGGAGGGGAAAGGGAACGAATGATTGTCTGGCGCTACTTTCGTCAGAAATCCAACTCGCTTACGCAAAAAAAGAACAAATGGCGTCTGTGTTCTTAGACATAAAAGGAGCATTCGACGCAGTCTCCATTGATGTTCTCTCGGAGAAGCTACATCAATGTGGTCTTTCACCGATATTAAATAATTATTTATACAATTTATTGTCAGAAAAGCACATGCATTTTTCATATGGCGATTTGGCGACATTCAGAATAAGTTACATGGGCCTCCCACAAGGCTCTTGTCTAAGCCCCCTTCTCTATAATTTTTACGTGAATGACATTGATAATTGTATTGTCAGCCCATGCACTTTAAGACAACTTGCAGATGATGGGGTGGTTTCTGTTACAGGACCAAAAGCTATAAATTTACAACAACCATTGCAAGATAGCTTGGATAATTTATCAATTTGGGCTTTAAAGCTGGGCATCGATTTCTCTACGGAGAAAACAGAGTTGGTCGTTTTCTCAAGGAAGCGTGATCCAGCTCAGCTTCAGCTTCAGTTGGTTGTTAGAACGATAGCCCAAGTCCTGACTTTTAAATACCTTGGAATTTGGTTCGATTCTAAAGGCACATGGGGAGGCCACATTAGGTATCTAATAACGAAATGCCAACAAAGGATAAATTTTCTGCGAACAATAACTGGATCATGGTGGGGTTCTCATCCAAGTGACATGATAAGATTGTATCAAACAACAATACTTTCAGTAATGGAATATGGGTGCATCTGTTTCCGTTCAGCTGCGAACACTCACATTATTAAACTGGAACGGATACAGTATCGTTGTTTACGAATTGCCTTAGGTTGCATGCAGTCGACCCATACGATGAGTCTTGAAGTACTAGCGGGAGTTCTTCCTTTAAAAGACCGATTCTGGGATCTCTCTTCTCGTTTACTTATTCGATGTGAGGTTATGAACCCACTGGTAATTGAAAATTTTGAAAGACTTGTCGAGCTTCAACCCCAAACCAGATTCATGACAGTGTATTTCAATCACATGTCACAGGAAATAACGCCTGCTAGGTATGTCCCCACATACGTCAATATACTAGATACTCCTGAATCCACTTTATTCTTCGACACGTCCATGCAAGCAGAGATTCGTGGAATTCCGGATCATCTACGCTCGCGGGAGATCCCTAAAATATTCACAAGTAAATATCAACACATAGACTGCCTTAAAATGTTTTACACTGATGGGTCACGAATCAGTGAGGCCACTGGTTTCGGTATTTTCAACAATAATTTTTCAATTTCTCTCAAACTTGCAGAACCCGCCTCTGTTTATATAGCGGAACTAGCAGCAGTTCACTATAGTTTTCAAATAATTAATACTTTACCCCCGAACCATTACTTTATCCTCACTGATAGTCTCAGCACAATTGCAGCTCTACGCTCAAAGAGGATTGATAATCACGATCCCTTCTTTTTGGGGAAGATACGAGAATCTCTGAGTAACCTGACAAGAAAATGTTATAAATTTACCCTAGTGTGGCTCCCCGCCCATTGCTCTATTGCGGGAAATGAGAAAGCTGATAATTTAGCCAAGATTGGTGCACTAGATGGTGAAATATATGAAAGACCCATCGCTTACAATGAATTTTATAGCGCTTCTCGACAGAGGACACTTGCTAGTTGGCAAACATCTTGGGACAATGGAGATATGGGACGATGGCTACACTCAATTATCCCTAAAGTATCAACGAAGGCATGGTTCAAAGGATTGGATGTAAGTCGGGACTTCATCCGTGTGATGTCTAGGCTCATGTCCAATCATTATACTTTAGATGCGCATCTCCGTCGTATTGGGCTCGCTGAGGGTAATCATTGTGCTTGTGGAGAGGGTTACCATGACATTGAGCATGTTGTATGGACCTGCACTGAATATCGTGAAGCCAGATCACAATTAGTAGATTCTTTACAAGTCCGAGGAAGACCAATCCATGTTCCTGTTAGAGACATCCTGGCGTATCGCGATCCTCTATACATGGAACTTATCTATCATTTTTTAAAAACAGCGTCTGTCCAAATTTAATTAAATTCATCTCCTCATACTCTCATCCAAGGCTAATCATTCACCATTTAAAGTGTCCTAGAATATTTAGTTTTTAAATTTAGACAATAACAGAAAAAAAGTAAATAAATACACCCGAAAATATTAGATCATTATGAAATACAACAATGTAAGGAAAAAAGCAAACAATAAAGTGATTTCAGTGTTAGTTTTAGACAAAGTACTAGTATAGTTAAAATTAGTCTTAAGGATTTTTGTAACGTGCTATGTAAAAAAAGAAACTGGCGTAAAAAGCTTTTGCAAATGCCGTGTCAAATAAACGTATGGAAAAAAAAAAATACTGGTCGCAGTGGTTCACCTCCAACAAAAAAACCTGTTTTAATCCACCTACAGGTGCAATTGTGCCTTTCTCATTTCTCCAAACTATGATTCAATAGCTGGTTCGTACAATTTAACATTATGGAAATGTCTTTCATTCTTATAACACATGGTAAGTATATATAAGAGCACCTTTTAGCATACATCGCGGTATCGGTTTGAATCGGAGTTTTCTATGTGATCGCACTCCACAACCCATAACTCCGGAGCTGGAAGTCGGATGGAGATGGAATTTAATATCAGTTTCCGGGGACGCAACACCTTTCATTTGAGACTAAGTTGATCAAATCGGTCTAGCCATTTTCGAGAAACCAATATAACCGTTATTCTGAATGTGGATGCTTCCGGATCCGTCGATGGTGGCCAGTGTGGCCAAAGAGACTTTGAATGACTGTTGGTGACCTAGATCTACAAATTCAACAGTTGTGTTCACTGTTTTACGGAATCGGAAGTCGGATCCATTAGAAATTCAATAGCAGCCTATGAGAACGTTGCACCTTTCATTTGAGACTATGTTTGTCAAAATCGGTTCAGCCATCTCTGAGAAAAATGAGTGACATTTTTGGTCACATACACACACACATACGCACATACATACATACACACATACATACACACACAGACATTTGCCGAACTCGACGAACTGAATCGAATGGTATATGTTACTCGGCCCTCCGGGCCTCCGTTAAAAAGTCGGTTTTCAGAGCAATTGCAATACCTTTCTATTGAGAAAGGCAAAAATGGTCAGCTTACAAACGATACATGCCGCGTCTGCGGATCTGAAAGTGAAACATCAGAGCATCTGCTCTGCGAATGCTTTGCATTGATATAACGCAGACTAAGTCCTCGGTAAAGAAAAATTAGAGCCTTTTGATATTTGGATTGTAAATCCCATGCAGGTAATAAACTTCATACGAAGTGGTGTGCCTAACTGGAAAGAGTGTGTATCTCAATAATGACAATCACTCAAGAATAGTGATATGTCATAGTAGATAGTACACTTAGATTAAAGAAGGGGCATACCAGAATAGATCTAAATACTGGTCGCAGTGGTTCGCCTCCAACAAAAAAAAACCTGTTTTAATCCACCTACAGGTGCAATTGTGCCTTTCTCATTTCTCCAAACTATGATTCAATAGCTGGTTCGTACAATTTAACATTATGGAAATGTCTTTCATTCTTATAACACATGGTAAGTATATATAAGAGCACCTTTTAGCATACATCGCGGTATCGGTTTGAATCGGAGTTTTCTATGTGATCGCACTCCACAACCCATAACTCCGGAGCTGGAAGTCGGATGGAGATGGAATTTAATATCAGTTTCCGGGGACGCAACACCTTTCATTTGAGACTAAGTTGATCAAATCGGTCTAGCCATTTTCGAGAAACCAATATAACCGTTATTCTGAATGTGGATGCTTCCGGATCCGTCGATGGTGGCCAGTGTGGCCAAAGAGACTTTGAATGACTGTTGGTGACCTAGATCTACAAATTCAACAGTTGTGTTCACATTTTGGAAAAAAATTCACCTTTTTACATTCATCGCAGAATTCGTTAGAATCGGTATTTGCTGCGTGATCGTACGTATCACCCTATAATTCAGGAACCAGAACTCGGATCCACACAAAATTCAACAGCAGCTGATGGACCTTTCATTTAAAATCAAGTTTGTCAAAATCGGTTCAAAAAATTCCGAGAAACCGATGTGGACAAATCAACAAATTTTGTTTTGTAACCATACTCTTCAACTCGTAATCCGGAACAAGATGTCGGTTGAAAATGAAATTCAATAGCAACTTATGGGAATATTATACCTTTCATTTAAATCTTAGTTTGTAAAAATCGGTTCAGCAATCTCCGAGAAACCGATGTGGACATTTTGTTAACAAATCACATACACACACATACATATATACATACATACATTCATACATACATACATACATACATACATACATACATACATACACACATACATACATAAATACACACATACATACACACAGATATTTTGCAATCTCGGCGAACTGAGTCGAATGTTATATGAGACTCGGCCCTACGGGCCTCGGTTAAAAAGTCGGTTTTTGGAGCAATTGCATAACCTTTCTATATGAGAAAGGCAAAAGAATAATATTTAATTAGCTTAATCAGTATGAGTTCAATGTTATCTTCATGTGATTATATTTTGAAATGTTGGTGGAATGGGTTTGAAAGTGGAGGGAATGGGGGGTTAGTAGAGTGGGAGTGGAGGATGCGTCAGAAATCCTTCATCTTATTTCGGTATACGAGGTGGATGAAGGAAATGCAGGCGTGAGGGTGGTCCAAGGGGAGGGGAGTGATGAAGAAGGGAGGTGTAAGGGCAAGGAGGGGGGGGGAGGGAGGGACGGCGACGCAATACTCAACTGCATATTTTGCCTTCCATTTGAGACTTGGTTTGAGAAAATCGGTTCAGTCATCACCGAAGAACCGATGTGACTTTAATTGTGGAATATACCCGGAAATCCGGACTTCCGGAATCGTCGATAGTGAACAATATATTCAAAGAATGTTTGATTGGCAATCAGTTGTCTAGATCTGCGATTAGAAGTAATTTGGTGACCATTTCAATAGTTTTTAGCCTCTGAGGTATTACGATTGTACCGATTTATATGGGAAATTCCAGTGTATCCTTACTAACACCCCTGTAACTCCGGAAGCAAGAGTCAGAACCGAATGAAATTCAGCAGCAGTCAACGGTATTACTGTATCTTTCATTTGAAATCAAGTTTGTAAAAATCGGTAGAGAATTCGTTGGGGAATGGGTGTGATATTAGCTTAGGAACTTGGCGGGTTCCCCGGGGGCGTCATGAATCGTCATAGGTGGCCAATGTAGTCAAAGCTGTTTTAATTGATCATTAGTGATCCAGACCCGCAAACTAGAGTAATGTTACATCAATTTTAATATGTTTTACATCATGGTGGTACTAGTTTATATGAGAATTTGCTGTGTGACCGCACTCTTCAACCCGTAACTCCGGAACCGGAAGTTGGATCAACTAAAAATTCACTAGCAGCTTATGGGAGCGTTATACCTTTCAGATGAAACTAAGTTTGCGAAAATCGGCTCAGCCATCTCTGAGAAAATTGTGTGAGTTTAAATGACACACACAGACATTAGCCGATCTCGACGAACTGAATCGAATGGTGTATGACACTCGGCCCTCCGGGCCTCGGTTAAAAAGTCGATTTTTACAGTGATAGCCTTTCTTAATATGAGAAAGGCAAAAAGTTTAATTTGCTATATTGATTTGATATAATAAAAAATTTCATATATAAAATAAAATATATTCTGTGATCACTGGTCGTTTCTATTCCCTTTTCGAAATTCCATTCGCAAACGTCATTGAGTTAGGTTATGTAAGTTGACCAAAAGTAACAAAACTACGACTTCATATACAGATTGAGTATGTCCAAATCTATTCGCTGTCTCTTTCTAACTCTTGAACTCCGTAATTTTGTTTAGAGTATAACTATTACAAAATGAAATATTTTTAGGGTATTTTGAAATGTGACCATAAAACTACTTTATGACTTTTAATTTATATTCAGAGCATCGAAGTCTATAAAAAAAAATTCATTTTTAATAGATTTTCTGAAGTTTTTGTCGTGTCTGTATTAATATCAAAAAGCGTTGATTTTGAAGATTTTCTTAAATTAGGTAAATTGATCAGAACTCAGACGATTTTTAGCTTGAACTTTTTTTGTGTGAAAGCAGACGCTTACAACTACAAATATAGCTATTATTGATCGAAATCCATTGAGAACTTTTGAAATGGCAGCATTTTGAATTTTGCAAAATGTCAAATTTTCGTAAAAAAGCGGCATTTTATTTTGTTTACGCATGTTTTTTTTCGAATTTGACAGTATTCAATATGCCTTTCCAGATATCTAAATATTTGTTAGGTGTTTGTAGTACCTTCTAATAATAAATTTGATACAGTTTGCAAATTCGAAAAATTTAGAAAAAAAATTTAACACTGGCTACAAAAAAAATCAAATTTATGGAGAAATCTCAAAAACAGAAGTACGGCGGGAAAAACTCAGCGCACCCGATTTACCCTAAAAACTACTATCACAACCCTGCACCAAATTTTTTTTCTGATTTTGTAGAACAGTGAATAAAAGACGTTCAATAAAAATGTCACCCTTTTCACTTTTCAAAGCAAATTGGATTTACATTAGTACGTCAACAAATGTCATAAAAATAGACAAAACATACGACAGCAGCGATCATGCTCGTCTGAATGTTAGATTTTGTTGGTAATTTTTAAGGTTTTAGCCGAACGAAAGTTTTTCATTCAAATCACTTTTTCAGTATCCATTACACTGTTCAACACAAGATCGGGAGCAGAACAAAAAAAACTAGCAAAAGTTAGGGATCCAAGGAAACCCCTAGTGAAATTTTTGACATTGAAAATGTCTTACTCTACTATCTGGGGAGTAGGTGTCATTCTAAAATCTAAAATATGTCCTATGTAACGAAACTATGTATGTAAGGTTTGCACGCTTATAACTCCGCTATTACTAGATAGATTTGTATCAATTGTACACCAACTGATTCAGAAACGCCTACCCTAAATATTGGTAATAATGTAATATTTCTGCAATAATAGCAGTCTTTTGAAAATCGATAAAATTGAAAACTTCACGGAAAAAGGGAAAATTGCCATTCGTTAGGCAGATTTCTCAGACAGAGCCGTCAATAGGAAACACCTACGTGACACAATTAAACACGAATAGCTACAAATAAATGTGCCGCGCGCCTATTTGAATCAGTAGTTGCTCTTTTGTAGCAACTACTGTACAAGTAGCATCGTAGCTATAGCGTTTCGTACGACCGATTTGAGCACCCAGCACAAATGGATGCAAAATGCCTACCTTTTCTACGGCTGTAAAATTTCTGCCTGAATTCTCCTTTCTCATACGACGCTGCTGTCGTTCGCTAGTGCAGGACGCACAGCGCTGTATGGCAGCCAGCGTGCAAAGCAAAAAATACTGCCACCAGACGCGAGCGGTACAGTTTCTCTTTCCTTATTTTACACTTTTTAATATTTTTAATGTATTTAATATTTTTAATCACAAACGACGACAATGAATGTGATTCATTTACGCCACGACCGACATCAACGCTTTCGTGTGCGGGCCTCTCTCTTTGACTATGCAGAGAAAAGTGTACAAAGCGAGAGGGTAAACTTCACTACGCCACACTCTCAACGAGCAGTCGGAGTACAGCAGCATAACAAAAATGTGCCGGGCCAACGATTTTCAATCAGCTTCCTACTGAGTTAAGACAGATAACAAATCGCATCCATTTTGAAACAAGCTTAAAACGTTATTTGAAAAATAAAATTAATGTGTTTTTAATATGAACTTAACATGAACTGCATAAACTTGATGTTCCCCCAAAAAGCTTTCTTTCTTTTCCTTTTCCATTTTCTTAGAATGTTAATATTAAATTTAAATTTAGATTAAATAGTTTGGTTTAAAATCCGATTCTATTTAATATTGATACTACAGCGGGCCCCTTAAAAGGAATTATCGTTCCACTGGGTACTCTTTGTAGCTATTATTTGTACATTATACTGTAATGTTTGTGCCGGTTACTTTCACGTGTTAATTTTGTCTATTTTTTACGTTCTCAGCGTCTTCGCGAATACCTTTTTTTCATTTTTGTGCTGACCTTTTTTTTGTACGCTGAGAACTGATGTGTCCACTACCAGGGGGCTCTCTTTGCGAGCTTTTTGGTGTGGGGGTGAGAGGCGGGCTATTTAAAAAAAAATAAACGGCACCGCTTGTTTGTGAGTCAGTTATGTATTTCAATTGCATGAATAAACATCGTAGTGAGTAAACTAGTGTTTTCCTAAATTCTGATACCGTCTTGTGCCTCTAGCTAGCCGCGTGTTTGTTGTCTTGACATTAGTCCGTCTGTCATCAAGTTGGCTGAACGTACGTTGCGGAACCAATCCGCCCTGTTAAGGGAAATAAAAGTACAAGTTCAATTCCACAATTCAGTGCGTCAGTCCCCGAGTATTTCCCTCTGAAGCCGGGCTTCAACATGGTCCTTCGAGCCGGATCTGTATGAGAGAAAATGAGTAGAGCTATCCATCCAATCATCGCCGGCAAGGATTCTGCTGCCAGATACAGGATAATTCTGACCTAGTTATTTTGATTCAACCGAGAGTGAGCAGTGAAGTGAAAATGTGATTAAATCCAACCAAATAATGAACAGTAAAAGGAGTGTGTAATCTCAGTAAAACTTTTAAGTGAAACATTTAATAAGTAAATTGTCACCGATAAAAATGGATGTTGAACAAGTGAATGTGTTGTGTCATCTTCGGAATCATATCGAAGTAAGAGCGAGGAATATTATTCACTCTCTTCAGGAAGCCGAAGCAGATTCCTCCAAAATAAGTGCGTCGTTATTGAGAGTGTATAGTAGGAAATTGCGACTTTTATCCAACGAGTATGATGCCATCCACGATACGATAGTAGCAAGGAATTTATTACCGACAGTACTCCAACAGCAGGAACAAAATTTTGAAAAGTTTTCTCATTTTATTTCAGATGCTCCCGCTCTTTCAGAGACTCTGCAACATATTCTTAACAGTCCTTCTACTAAAGTTACCCAATTAATACCAAATCAATCCACGTTTATAAGAGAATCATTTTCTATTACACCCCATGATGAATTCAATGATAAGCTTAGTGATGCCAGTTTTCAACATTTGTACTGTCCATTTTATCTGCACTCAAAGCCAGCAATGCAAGAAAACGGCCAGTCCGAGAATATTGATGAACACCATCAAGAAGAGCCCTACTTCCAACAAACAGAGTTCGTTCAGATCAAAGAGGATTTCCCAGTAGTTACTGACAGCCAAAATGGAACCCTACAGCCGTTGGAGTCTGGAAGTGATGCTTCATCGATATACTGAAATCTGTCTCGTTCTCAAAAACTTACAAAACTGCTGACTGCAGAGGATTCGACCCAGTATGTTTCAGCAGATGAACAACTAGCCGAGCGTCGTGATCGTGAAGTTACCACCAGCAGCTATCTGAGCAACAAAGCTGTGGGTGGGATTATTCCAGTCAACTACACGGTGTCCCAGCACAACCATACGACATTTCCTACAGTGCGAACATGTCATCTTCCAGATTATTCTGCCAAACCAACCAAGATTTCTCCTTCCCAGAACCACTATACTCGTACCTAGATTATTACAAACTTTACCTCAGCCCTAATCCAGAAACTGATATATTCCATCGCCAATTTATCCTACTCACCTATAAATGCCACAGTAATTCGTTCCATTAGAATAACAGCAATATTCGACAATTCCAGAATACTGCTTCTCCCTCCGCACAGCCGAACAATCGAGGTCGACCGTCGACCCAGGATTCTCGATCCTGGTGGAGTGCACGCTTCGAACAGAATTCAGTTTAGACAGAGCAAGGCCAACAAATGTCATTCAAAGGAACAAATAATCAGAAGATCTTAAGTTCACCATCAATCTATCGCCCTTCAGTGTGAATATCACTATCCGATCTCCATCCGCAAGCATATAAGTGTAACCCACCAGCAACGTGAAATTCTCGAATGTTCTCCTGTCGAAGCACTCAACCTTGACTAAAAAAACTATAATCAGTTCAGAGAATACTTCTCAGCCCGGGGAGTATGTTCGCGCCAGCTCCGGAAAATGCCAGCACATTCCATTACCACCGTGAAACACCTCGAATCAACATTAAAAACCACTAGAAGCATCGCGTATCACCAGCAGCCAATAGCACGGCGCACAGTGATGCCGAGGCGGAAAAAAGTAAAAAAATGCACCTTTTAATTTTGTTCCAAGGTTATTTTTGTATTATTGTACAGTATATGAAAAATGATTTGCCAAAATTTCAGGACGTTTGGATGAGTGGTTGGCCCGCTACAGTATTTCAAAGTTCAGTGCGCTCATTGTTCGATTTTTTCTTCCCTTGTAAAATATATGGAGAAACTGAAACAAACTTTATCTCGATTTTCAAATAGGAGCACACACTTTCTCGCATGTAACACTAGGCCCATTTTGAAGATTTTTTTATCAGCTTTTCGAAAATCTCTATGACATCTTGCGCAATTTTGCGCAAACCACATCTTTTTGGTATTAACAGTGTACAGGTATACATCGATTTAACGTACTTGAGGGATTCCAAGGGAAAGTGGCCATAAAATATGACCATCTCCGAATCGAACAAAACTTTGCAGTTGTGTTCGGATCATGAATCTCCATGATATTTTCTGTCAATTTTGATACAAGAGCATTTTTTTTAAAAGGGCGTAGAAATTTTTGCATGCAGCATGAAAATAAAAATTTCTCGGTTACCGTATTTTATACAGCAAAAAATCTGTCTGAGAAATAGTTGCAGGGAATGGAAACTTCTACACGAAAAAATATACACTGATTTTTTTAAATATTGTAGTTCTCGAAATATTTTAAATTTTGTTCCAATAAATGCAATAACAATTATTCCATTTGTTTACGACCTTTTCATAAGTTATTTGTGTTTCTCCATCAAGAACAGAAGGTTTTGCAAAATGCTCATAAAATATCCTGCGACTTTCCCGTTGACATCAAGGCGATATTGGGAACAAGTTGAAAGCTACAAGAAAACAATGAATATATGATTCAGCTATAGGATCAGATGATCAAACTATATAGTTGAATCATATTTTTGTTGTTTTCTGATAGCTTTCAAAAGGTTTACAATAACACCTTGATGTCAAAAGAAAAGCCACAAGAAATTCAATGAGCATTTTCATAAACCTACTATTTTTGAAAGAGAAATGCGCACATCTTATGAAAAGGTCGTAATCAAACAAAATAATAGTTTTGGTTAAAATAAAATTTAAAATATATCGAAAACTAATGCATTTTCGAAATTATTTGTTATGAGCATTTTGATTTGAAATAGTATTTGGAATTATATTCAATAATAAAATAGTATTCTTTATTGAAAGGAGTATGAATTTTAATAATATGCTAAAAGTTGTTAATAAAACTTTCTTTTTTCTTTTCGATCAAGAAGAGTTTAAATTAAATTAAATAAGAGTTTGTAAACTCCAAAATTAAACCGAAACTCAAAGAAAAATGTTTCCATAAAATATCTAGATACATGTATGAGAGACGAAATCGATTGAATTCACCTAGTAGTGCGATGACGAATTTCGCGCCAAATCGTATTCAGAGTTGGCAGCACCCTCTCAGATTTTAATGAAACTTTCTGTACATGAAGATTTTGTCACAAAAAGCCACTTTGCATACGTTGTTTTTCCAAAAAAGATCTAGACTGTCTTTTGAAAACGGTCAAACTTTATTTACCAATTTTTTTCAAATGGCTATAGTCTAAAAATGACAAATCCTACAAAAAAATGTTGTGTGAGTGATTTTCCCAAAATTAGTCAAGTTTTTGAATAAAAATATTGAAAAAATTCTCCATTGATTCCTACACTAAAAAAAATCGATTTTAAAAATTTAAAATCGATTTGCAAAGAAAACCCCATTTTTGATTTGGATGAATTTCATTTTCATTGGTTTAAAAATACACTGAAAAAAATATTCAGTTTGGACGAGGAAAAGTTTTTTTCAAATAACTTTTTTTCCTTGAAAGTGCCCAACTTGAAATTTTGACGGTAGGTAGGGAACATAATTACCTATCAACAAACAAAATTTCATCCAAATCAAAAATGGGTTTTGTTTTGTAAAACGACTTTAAATTTTTTAAATCGATTTTTTTCAGTGTAGAAGTCGATGAAGAGTTTTTTCAATATTTTTATTCAAAAATTTTACTAATTTTGAGAAAATCAATCCTACAACATTTTTTTGTAGGATTTGTCATTTTTAGACTAAAGCCATTTGAAAAAACCTATTTTAATCCACCTAGCGGTGCAATTGTGCCTTTCTCATTTCTCCAAACTATGATTTAATAGCTGGTTCGTACAATATAACATTATGGAAATGTCTTTCATTCTTATTACACTTGGTAAGTATATATAAGAGCACCTTTTTGCATTCATCGCGGTATCGGTTTGAATCGGAGTTTTCTATGTGATCGCACTCCACAACCCGTAACTCCGGAGCCAGAAGTCGGATGGAGATGGAATTTAATATCAGTTTCCGGGGACGCCTTTCATTTGAGACTAAGTTGATCAAATCGGTCTGGCCATTTTCGAGAAACCAATATAACCGTTATTCTGAATTTGGATGCTTCCGGATCCGTCGATGGTGGCCAGTGTGGCCAAAGGGACTTTGAATGACTGTTGGTGACCTAGATCTACAAATTGAACAGTTGTGTTTACATTTTGTAAAAAAATTCACCTTGTTACAGTCATCGCAGAATTTGTTAGAATCGGGATTTGCTGCGTGATCGTACGTATCACCCTGTAATTCAGAAACCAGAACTCGGATCCACACAAAATTCAACAGCAGCTGATGGACCTTTCATTTAAAATCAAGTTTGTCAAAATCGGTTCAGAAAATTCCGAGAAGCCGATGTGGACAAATCAACAAATTTTGTTTTGTAACCATACTCTTCAACTCGTAATCCAGAACAAGATGTCGGTTGAAAATGAAATTCAATAGCAACCTATGGGAATATTATACCTTTCATTTGAATCTTAGTTTGTAAAAATCGGTTCAGCCATATCCGAGAAACCGATGTGGACATTTTGTTAACAAATCCGTACATACACACATACATACATACATACATACATACATTTTTACATACATACATACATACATACATACATACATGCATACATACACACATACATACACACATATTTTGTGATCTCGGCGAACTGAGTCGAATGTTATATGAGACTTGGCCCTCCGAGCCTCGGTTAGAAAGTCGGTTTTTGGAGCAATTGCATAACCTTTCTATATGAGAAAGGCAAAAGAATAGTATTTAATTACCTTAATCAGCATGAGTTCAATGTTATCTTCATGTAATTATATTTTGAAATGTTGGTGGAATGGGTTTGAAAGTGGAGGGAATGGGGGGTTAGTAGAGTGAGAGTGGAGGATGCGTCAGAAATCCTTCATCTTATTTCGGTATACGAGGTGGATGAAGGAAATGCAGGCGTGAGGGTGGTCCAAGGGGAGGGGAGTGATGAAGAAGGGAGGTGTAAGGGCAAGGAGGGGGGGGGGAGGGAGGGACGGCGACGCAATACTCAACTGCATATTTTGCCTTCCATTTGAGACTTGGTTTGAGAAAATCGGTTCAGTCATCACCGAAGAACCGATGTGACTTTAATTGTGGAATATGCCCGGAATTCCGGACTTCCGGAATCGTCGATAGTGGACAATATATTCAAAGAATGTTTGATTGGCAATCAGTGCTCTAGATCTGCGATTAGAAGTAATTTGGTGACCATTTCAATAGTTTTTAGCCTCTGAGGTATTACGATTGTACCGATTTATATGGGAAATTCCAGTGTATCCTTACTAACACCCCTGTAACTCCGGAAGCAAGAGTCAGAACAGAATGAAATTCAGCAGCAGTCAATGGCATTACTGTATCTTTCATTTGAAATCAAGTTTGTAAAAATCGGTAGAGAATTCGTTGGGGAATGGGTGTGATATTAGCTTAGGAACTTGGCGGGTTCCCCGGGGGCGTCATGAACCGTCATAGGTGGCCAATGTGGTCAAAGTTGCTTTGATTGATCATTAGTGATCCAGACCCGCAAACTAGAGTAATGTTACATCAATTTTAATATGTTTTACATCATTTGAACATCATGGTGGTACCAGTTTATATGGGAATTTGCTGTGTGACCGCACTCTTCAACCCGTAACTCCGGAACCGGAAGTCGGATCAACTAAAAATTCAATGGCAGCTTATGGGAGCGTTATACCTTTCAGATGAAACTAAGTTTGCGAAAATCGGCTCAGCCATCTCTGAGAAAATTGTGTGAGTTTAAATGACACACACACATACACACACACACATACACACACACATACATACACACACAGACATTTGCCGATCTCGACGAACTGAATCGAATGGTGTATGACACTCGGCTCTCCGGGCCTCGGTTAAAAAGTCGATTTTTACAGTGATTGCATAGCCTTTCTTTATATGAGAAAGGCAAAAAGGGTAAAACAAAGTTTGACCCGTTTCAAAAGACAGTCTAGATGATTTTTGGAAAAACAAAGTATGCAAAGTGGCTTTTTGTGACAAAGTTTTCATGTACAGAAAGTTTCATTAAAATCTGAGAGGGTGTTGCCAACATTTGTTCGAGTTGGCGCGAAATTCGTCCGATGAAACCTTTCTTCTATCAACTAAGGGTAAGGTAAGGTATTCTCGGTAAAAAACTTTCTAACTCAAAAAACATTTTTTGGTGATGTAGAGTATGAATTTCCATACAACAATGCAACATTTGAACAATGTTTTCCTTAATTTTCATAGCAATATATTGAAAATTGGGTGAGTGACACTGAATCTTCAGGAGATACCTCGAAAAAATGCGATGTACACTATACAAACTAATCTACTAACACACTCTGTATCTCCAAA
Organism: Topomyia yanbarensis; assembly: GCF_030247195.1. Classification (NCBI taxonomy): domain Eukaryota; kingdom Metazoa; phylum Arthropoda; class Insecta; order Diptera; family Culicidae; genus Topomyia; species Topomyia yanbarensis. Next base: position 229,539,306 of record NC_080672.1, read on the forward strand.
TTTAAAGAAAACGTGTCTTTGTACCAAATTAACCTTATCCCCTCCTTAATATGTATAGGTTGTAATAGCATGTGTATCATATGAGGTTTTTAGTTCGTAGGGCCAACAAAGAACATTTTTTAGAAGATTTCATCCAACATGCGCTATTGACAGTCTGCGTTCTGGTGGTTAATATATTACTTTGATAAAATATGGCGAGTGGGAGTTCACTTATGAAGAGTGAGAAGGGAGGAGGGAGGGGTTCGGTGCATTAAGAGGCATTTTGCTTGTAATATTTGATTTTAAAGTTTTTAATTTGGTTTGTGTTCTAAATAGCAGTTTTTGATATATGGTTGTTGTTTATTGACACAGATGACAAATTTTGATCAAGTAGTCATCGACATTTTGCATCTATGATTGATCTTACCTACTTGTATCTGGTTGAATCACTTAAAATTGGCCATCTAAACTAATCAGTTCGTATTAACTCACAAGTGCTACGTTATGTTTATGGTTCAAAAAACATATTTTCTTTATGAAGATTATCACTTGATATACTAGCCACTTGTTATTGTCCTCAATTCTGTGCATACATCATGAATGCACCAGTTAATGGTAAGTTTCGTTCGAGGTTTTGTCTCATTAAATTTGAAGCTTTATTATTGTTTCATTTAAAAAGCATTATTATTTTACTGTTTATGATAAATCTCTTCTTCTTTTTATAAACAATAAAATTTAAATTTTATCCAAAGCTTGAGTTTGTGAAGCTCACAATAATAAGTTATTTTTGAAAGATATCATTTTATAGCTCGATATACTCCCCACACGAAGTATTCATGCCTTCAACAAGGTTGTTTCAAATGACAGCCTCAACAAATTCGCTAAAGACACGAAGTCTGCTACTATTGTTTTTGAAAAATTTATTCTGCACATTTTTAAAACTTCAAAGATGACGGTTTCGGAATGCCATTTTGACAGTAAGTTTTCACCAAACCGAATTTCTGGCCGCTGACTCCAAGTAAGTAGAAACAAAGTCGTTCTACACTCGTCCACAAGAAACTTCTTCGAATACTGCTTATCTATTATAATTCGGTGAAGACCCGATTTAATTAGCCCTCGATTTGATCAGCCCCCGATTCAGTCTGCCCCCGATTTTGTCAGCCCCCGATTCGATCAGCCCCCTATTTTGTCAGCTTTTTGACCCGATTTTGTCAGATTCATATCAAACTATGTTCTATGGGCTCTAGCAGACAAACAAGGCTGAATCCGAGTAAATCCTTTCTTGAGCATATTTTTCTTATCTTAAAGATGCAAAGATGCAAAAATAAAAAGATCAATCTACTTTAAATTTTCCCTCTAAGCGAAATTTATATTAAATAATCAGAAATAGTTATGAGGCTTCAGGAACTAAAGAAGAATATTCTAACAGCTTCGGTTTATTCTAAAGAGAGAAAGAAATATGTCCCGATTTAGTCCCCGTTTCGTCAGCCTAAAATATACCATGGGGCTGATAAAAACGGGTCTTTACGGTATTTATTATTCACTTTGCCCCACATTAATTGGTACATTTTTTTTGAGGATAATTTTTTCAATTGCAACGAACTACACTAATATTTTAGTAGTTTTCAAGGAGTTATTTTATCGACTTCTTCCAAAATTTGGCGAACCTACTCCTATTCTTTTTCCCTTCTTTATTTCGACTATTATGTAGCCAAATTTTCTTTTTTACTTTTTAACGATATTCAGTTAGCTAGAGATTACTGAGTAGAGAAAGTTATGAAAATTTAGAGCCATTGTACTCAAGTGAGAGCAAGGATGTGAAATATACAGATCGGAAAACTAGAAGTGGCAAGGTCATTAGAAACAGGCTTCAAATCTTACGGTCTAATCTTTTGTCTTCTGCTGCTAGCAGTTGAGCTTAGGCAGAATTACTACGAATCGCTTAAGTCTACCAACATGTCTCAACGGCAAAAACAGACTTGTCCCTCTTTAACGTGAGAACCGATAAAAGAGAAGTCAAGTAAGATCACCACTAAAAACCTGTCGACGATTACTCTCATTCGTGCGATAGTTTATGTTAAAAGGATATCCTAAATTATTTGGTATGCTTAAGGGCTTATATGTTGCGAATTGAGTATTATTTTTTAATAAACTGAGTAATGACCGTCGCTCCACAACGCAGTTTATTTTTCATGGCTTGCGGTGAGCACGATCTCTCCAATTGCTGAACTGAATATTATAGAATAGGCGTTAGTTTTTAGTATTCTTTACAGATTTTACTCACCCAGATTTAAATCGCGCAAATGGCTCTGAATCAGACCCCTAAGACGATTTCACTAGATTTTCAGAGCAGCGTGAACAGTGCACTAGCGCGGGTGACAGAAGTTTGTCGAAGAGTTTCGCGAAAAAAATGTTTTAGTAATGATAATGATTTTCCGTGACGAGATATGAGAGTTTTTTTATAATATGTTCTTTGACATTAGGATTAGTAACATTAATTTAAATCAAAGATATTACTGGGAATTCACTTTTAAAAAAAGTCGATATCGAAGTAAAGTTTGAACTATTCACGCATGCACTTCAGAGGTAGCCTGATATCAAGAGCTGCAATTTCAGTTCTTAGTTCACAGTCGTGTTGGAAACTTGAGTAAGCGCAATTGAGAGTATGAAATTCAAATAGATTAAAAAAAATCGATTTTTTTGGCCCAGCACTTTAGGAAAATTCAGTTTTTCCTACACAATGCATTGATTGAAGAATTTAGATATGTTATTAACAGAGCATTAGTAATAATTCGTTTGTCCGTCTATTTTATGAGCCATTTTTCCGCTTTTCCAATGATTTGGTTCAGCCTTTGAGATTTCTAGCACTGATGTTGTCCTATACTGATTTGAGCGTTTCTCTGAGTATGTGTTATCAAAAGCATCGCGAAACATCAAGTTCTAAATGTTCTCAATCGAAATAATATTCGAAGAGTGTGCTAAGAGTTATAAGAAATGTCTCATCACACTGTTAGGTGGATTAAAAGCGTTTTTTTATCTGTGTGACTTTAGTTCAAAATTGTTTTTTTCTCTCAACTTTTTTATTGTAAAATCGAATAAAATAAAGGATCTACAATTTGACATCATTCCAAATCTAATTTGGATAATTTCAAAAACCAGAAGAATTTTTTTTTCATTTTGGAACCGTAAAAAGTTAATGAATCAAACATATTGAAATGGGAGTACTACCGAAAGAGAAAATGAATATTCGTGCGAGTCTATTTTATTTGAATAAAGTTATGTGTTTTACCACACACCAGAAAATAATGAAATTCAAACGACATGTAAATCAATACGAATGTAAACATACACAACTTGAATCAAAAATTTGATTGAAAATTAAGTTGAATGCGATGTACTCAATGGGAGTATCAAAAAGCATACGATTTTACAGTTTCGTTCGTGTGATATTACATGTCATTTATTTTACAGCAATATTGGTTTAAAAATACATTAAAGTGCATTGGTATCCCGTTTAATGAAGCTGTAATTTTCAATCAACGTGTAAATTTATAAAAAAAAATCGTTGAAGAAAGCACGACAAGTGGTGTGTGTGTGGTGGGACTTAATTTTACATAAATATTCATGCTCCAAATATGTGCATGAACATAAATTTAAAATTATAAAAAAAAATTCTGTGCATTTTATTGACGGTTCAGTGTCCTTTCGATTCAAAACTACTATAGTCGATACATTGATTTATCCAAACACCTTATTTCAAGCAAATTTCACAATTTTAAATTTTCAAGTAAATCGGTTAAAAAAGGAATAATTTTTAGATTTCTTTGCGATACAGAGAGTGGTAATAGTCAACCAATTTCCACTGTATATGGCAACATTTGAAGAATAATTTCTTTAGTTTGCATAGCAAAGTGCTAGAAATTGAGCGAGTGATAGTGAATCTCCAGAAGCACTTTGAAAAAATGCAGTGTCCATCATAACTCAAAATGTACTGGACTAATTGTTTAGAGATTTTGTACAATCCTTCCTGGACCCAAGTAACCACGTGAAATTTTCTTTAAATTATTTGAAATTGTTTTTAACGTTTCGCGTTCCGCTCTTCAGCACATGACAGCCGTCTTGACCGTCATACAGCAACCCCCCATTTACCTCCCTATCATGGTATCTTCAGGTATTAGGGCTATGTAGACATCATATTCGTAATCAGCGACCCAAAATTACCCAAGAAACCATTGTTTGAAAATATTTAATACACTTTTTTAATTTTTTCCGACTTTTGTATGAAGAGGAATCACTGTGCGGCGTGGCAGCACAGCGCGCATTCATTCTTCTCGCTCGCGCACGCTTCCATTCAAGCGCCATGCACCGTTCACATCAGTGATACATGCTGGAATATTCCAGAGTGTGTTTTCAATATATATAAACGACACCGCTTGTTTGTGAGTCAGTTATGTATTTCAATTGCGTGAATAAACATCGTAGTGAGTAAACTAGTGTTTTCCTAAATTCTAATACCGTCTTGTGCCTCTAGTTAGCCGCGTGTTTGTTGTCTTGACATTAGTCCGTCTGTTATCAAGTTGGCTGAACGTACGTTGTGGAACCAATCCGCCCTGTCAAGGGAAATAAAAGTACAAGTTCAATTCCACAATCCAGTGCGTCAGTCCCCGTGTATTTCCCTCTGAAGCCGGGCTAGTGCTTCAACAATCATTTCTCGGGCGAGTTCATTCTCTCGTTTAACGCCGGGCCGAAAAGAACAGCACTAGTAGCCAGGCATGTTAAGACAATGCGCTGCGATGAGTGCTGCATTTGATCACTGCTATTGCTGGGAGTGGGCACGACGACAGGTCCAGGCATCCAGCGGCCAAGCGCTCGTGATGTCTCCTTTCCATGGCTGTGCTTTGCTGTATTGATTTTACCGATAACGTCATCATTGGATATATAACTTTCAGCATTACTCGGGCGAGCTCATTCTCTGGTCGAACGTAGTGATGTCTGATTTTTGCAAATAATCGATTATCCGTTAATTGAGTAAATTTGGAGAGCATGATTAATTGATTCGATTAATCGGCCAAGATAATAGATTAAAATCAATAATCGATTGGGTAGTAAATCTTGGTTTGTCAACCAGAAAAAAGGTCGCTTTCGCCGTCAATGAGGGACTACAGAATGTGACGTCGATGATAGACTCCCTCCCGTCTCTCTGAAATGTGCTAACAGAGCCTTCTTTGCACAATCGTACGTCTAACTTCGCTAGAGCTTCCTGCAGGATACACCCTCTTGTGTTGGTTACTCTACTGCCCCATTCCATAGCCCAGGCGTTGAAGTCACCACCAATGACTACCGGCTTCCGATCGATCAACTGCTCGGTTAACTGCTCCAGCATTAGGCTGAACTGCTCTACTGTCCACCTTGGGGGAGCGTAGCAGCTACATACGAAGATGCCGTTGATTTTGGCTATCACGAAACCCTCGTATGAACGTTCTACCACTTCTGTGTATGTATGTGTGTATGTGTGTATGTATGTATGTATGTATGTATATATGTTTGTGTATGTGCGGATTTGTTAACAAAATGTCCACATCGGTTTCTCGGAGATGGCTGAACCGATTTTTACAAACTAAGATTCAAATGAAAGGTATAATATTCCCATAGGTTGCTATTGAATTTCATTTTCAACCGACATCTTGTTCCGGATTACGAGTTGAAGAGTATGGTTACAAAACAAAATTTGTTGATTTGTCCACATCGGTTTCTCGGAATTTTTTGAACCGATTTTGACAAACTTGATTTTAAATGAAAGGTCCATCAGCTGCTGTTGAATTTTGTGTGGATCCGAGTTCAGGTTTCTGAATTACAGGGTGATACGTACTATCACGCAGCAAATCCCGATTCTAACGAATTCTGCGATGGATTGATAAAATGTGATTTTTTTTCCAAAATGTAAACACAACTGTTGATCTAGGTCACCAACAGTCATTCAAAGTCCCTTTGGCCACACTGGCCACCATCGACGGATCCGCAAGCATCCAAATTCAGAATAACGGTTATATTGGTTTCTCGAAAATGGCTAAACCGTTTTGATCAACTTAGTCTTAAATGAAAGGTGTTGCGTCCCCGGAAACTGACATTAAATTCCATCTCCATCCGACTTCCGGCTCCGGAGTTACGGGTTGTGGAGTGCGATCACATAGGAAACTCCGATTCAAACCGATACCGCGATGAATGCAAAAAGGTGCTCTTATATATACTTACCAAGTGTAATAGGAATGAAAGACATTTACATAATGTTATATTGTACGAACCAGCTATTAAATCATAGTTTGGAGAAATGAGAAAGGCACAATTGCACCTCTAGGTGGATTAAAACAGGTTTTTCAGTTTAATATTACCGCGGCTGTTTTTTCTTTTACAAAATTTTTCCCTTTACAAAATTTTAGAACTCGAATAATGATTTATTTTCTTGTATATAGTTGTCATGTCATGTATAATAATAAAATGTAATATATACATTTGAAAGCTTTTATTGAATATGAACAACGCGGACATTCTCGTGTTCATGATTGAAGAAAGGCAAAATTGCACCGCTAGGTGGATTAAAACAGGTTTTTATCCAAAAGCTTAGTTTATAGGAGGAAAAATAACAAAGAAAAAAATAAATTGAATTTAAAAAGGTGGTAGTATAGTTGCCACCGCCCGTTAAAAATTTTCAGTCTTTCCAATGTTTAATAAATTTCAAACGAATTGAAAAATAGAGACCTCAAATTACAGGCGTATAGTCTAGAACGAAAGTTATTTAAAAACTTGTGTAAAGTTTCAAATAGATATGCGTTGACAATTGGTGTAGACACTTTATTACATAAAGGAGGAGGTAGAAATATTTAAACTAGCAATTATAAAAATGATTACAAAAAACTGGCATGATGGCAGCTAGCTAGCTTATGCTTCAGAAATAGAATATCGTGAAACGTTTTTGCCGGGTTGTGGCAACTATATTATCATTTTTTTCAAAACAATTTTTATTACGAAATAAATGTAAATATATTCTAAACAAAGTGGAAGAACCGTGTTTTCATAAATATAACATTCATTAATAGTCCTGAACTCTGGACCTTTTAAATGGTTAAAGCGGTAAAAATGACAACTGAAAACACCGCCAACTAGCCCCGGTCTCTGCTACTGTAACAACACAATATTTCACAGTAAAGTCTAATGTTACGCTACAATACAAAAATCAACAAATTTTAACGTTTCTACAGTTAATTTCAATGTAAATTCAACTTACAGTGCAATAGGAATGTATGTGTTTTCACATTAAAAACAATCTATTTTTCATATTGTTTCTCGGAAACAGCGAAATATAATTTTAATTTATTGTTTCATATTTGTAGCTTAGTAAAATTATCTATCGCCTGAAATTCTACTGTAAAGCTACTGGATTGTACGGTACGGTTGTATGAGATCGTCGAACTAATTATTTATGAATATTTTCAAGTATGATTACTTTCTAAGGGCGGTTGCCTAGAAAAACACGTTTTCGAATAAAGAGTTTCACTACATATGCAAAAAAATTAAATTTTGTTCACCTCATACAACAGGTACCTTTGATCCCTGTAACCCCTGGTATTCTTGATCCCTATCATTAGTACTCTCAAACACTTCCGAAATATATATAATTAGAAAAATATCATTTTCATAACGTATCTGGCACTATTAATTGAACTAATTTTTTTCCGCGAACAAATGATTGTATAAGTTATTGAAGGTTAAAAAGCGAGTTAAACAGCATTGATTTACCGCAAATACTTGTCTCGACTTTCTACTGTGGTTAAAGCTTGTCGTGCATCTAAAAAGGTAAGCTTATTATTTAATTTGTCAGGATAGGTGGTTAGCTGAGCTTTCGTATCTATAGGTCTTAGTGGGCTTTGTTTCTTTAGCCCTAGTAGGCGGGAGATCAAGTTACCACACGTTTTTACAAAAAACCTCGTTTTGGCATGATTTTCAAAACTGTTCATATTACTGACAGGGTATAGTTTTCCGATTTACACAATATTTACAGCTCTTACAATTCGATTTGACTACAAGTTGGCAAATTTTGCAATTGAAATTTTTATTTCTTTAAAAAGTTATGAGTAAAAAACAAAAGTGGGATCAAGCGTACCCACTCTTCCCTAATAACCGTAATATTTATTGTTTAATGATCGTTTGTAGGGTAAACACTATTGTTAAATTATATTCGAGCAGGCTTTACTTAGCTTGTCTTAAAATTGTTTCCAAATGGTTACTAACTTATTTGAAATCATTTTTTTTAGGTAACCGATGCACATTCTTATTATTGGGGGACCCGGGGTAATTCGGACCCCATCGATTTCTCAGAAAATTGTAAGACTTTCTGACTGTCATACATATTCGTAGAACCGCTATTCTAAAACATTAATTTTGACAGCTGAATCTAATTCTTTGTTATTTTGAGAATGGAGATACGTGTTTAATTTTTTTGCCATCCTCAAAACAAAAATCATTATAATGGTAATACCGTGATTAAAGCAACAAATAAGGCCATTACAAATCTTTTTTAAAAATTATGTCCAAGTACAATTTTTTTTCTGAAGGGGGGGGGGGGGCAAACAAAAAATAAATATTTATTTTAATAAACAATTTTTTTTGTTTTACATTTTCTTTCGATTGTTCTCGTGGACGTTTCCGAAGGGTGATTTCGTGTAGCGAGGTTGAGCTATTTGTTTTACTTGAAAAATTCAAGCAAATATTACTGAATCAATCAAAAGTTCATATAAGAAAGGGATGCTAAAGTTTTCGTTTTAAATAATTTTCCGAAAAGTGCCATTTCTAAATTCCCAATAATTCTCTAAGAACTTAATGTAAAAATTTAAGAGTACTTTAAGGTATTAACTTTTGGTTGCTAGAATAGTTTTCGTTCCGTCGTGGCGGCACACGGACCGACTTTACACACAAGGCATGAAAATTGGTCAAAGATGACCCTGCTTGATAACAATGTACAGAAACAGGATTGCAACATTTCACTTATGGACTTTTGGTAAACATTCTGGAATGAATCCAAAGGTAGAGTGTGCGTCAATGGATTTATTTATCTCAGATATGGTTTTCTCTGACATTTTTTTCTATTGCGTATTTCGTATACAGTAGCCTGGCGAACGTACATTTTGTGCATACTATAATTTTTCTAACTCTAGTGGAAACATCAGCTTTGGTTTATCGCTTGTGCTTGAAGACTTGTAGATTTGCTTGTTTGGTACATAATAGTAATTCGGCTCGGATCCGTGTACATCTTCAAAATCTTTGCATTTTCTCCATCTTGTTGCGTAGTAGGTAGCCACATCAGAGAAATTCATTTGACAATCGTACGGATATATGAAATGTATAGCAATCATCAGTTCATTTTTGCCTTTTTCATATAAGGAAGATTGTGCAATCACTCTGAAACTCGACTTTTTAAGCCACACGGAGTGTCGAGTATCTGAAAATATCTGTATGTTTTATAGTATGGTTAAATAGCTTCAAAAGTGCATTGGCCCTAGGTGGAACTCACTTTTGTGCCTAACCACTACTAACAGTCCTTACTTTTCTTCCTTCCTTTTGTTCCACGAGACTGCATCGAAGCGTTATATCGTGGAGAGGCTGATTCAGTCTTAAGACAAAATGATACATTAGAGCGGTTTAGCTCCGAACACCTATTCGGTCAATCGCAGTGGTGAACTTCCTTTAGCCATTTGGCTCCCGTTTCTGTGAACCATTTAGTTCCTGTTTTCGCGAGCCATCTCAATTCCTCGGCGGAAGTTCTCCCGATACCGATGCCCGTTGCGTGAGTCATTTAGCTCCCAGTTTTATCGCAATCTACTCGCATAGTCCATAAATCCTACTCAAAGGGCCAACCAGTACTTGGCGAGGACGGTTCGGCGATACCGGATGGAGCGTAGCTTCTGGTTCGTTGAAAACTCGATTGCTTCACTCGACCTACTCGATCTTGTCCCTGACGGTGAAACTAGTCTGCTCACATGCTTCGGTCCGGCGATTCCAGCTGGTTCGTGGTGCCCAGTACACTGGCGCCTCAAGCAAAGCTGTGGTTGCTCTCGCAGCCTTCCCCTTAAAATAATCGTCAAGACTTTAAAAGTTCAAGTCGATGATATATTCTCCGTCCGCGATTTTCGCCTGTTGCTGTCTTTCGGCTGCTAGTCATCACCAACTCTGCTTTATGATGAGCAATCGTCTCCGTGTCGAGTGTCTCCTCTTCTAGCGATTGTCCGATTACTTGGAACACCACATCATCCGTGAAGCCGAAAATCGTTATATCTTTGGGAAGGTTCAGCTTCAATACTCCATCGTACACTGCGTTCCACAGCGTCGAGTCGAGGAACGTCAGTTGTAGTTGTGATTCTCCCTTGTCTGTCTCGTAGATTGTTCGGCTCTGAAAGTAGATCTAAATATCCTGCAGGGTTACTCATGCTGTACAGCGAATGGGCGGTTGCTTCCCAGCTAGTACTATTGAAGCATTCTTCACGCCTAAGGTAACCACCACGCAATAACGATATCCTTATCTCTGCTGTCTCCACAGCTCCGACAACCGTTTGGATGGAATTCACTGTAGACCTGCCTATAAGGAAGCTGAATTGCATGACATGCCGTTTTCACGGTCCGCGTACTTCGTTAGCTTGTTCAGGATTACTCTCTCTCTAACATTACCAAGGTATATATTGACTACGCTGAAAGATTTCCATGTTTTCCCGGCATCGGAAGAAACATCACCTTTGGTCGCTTCCAATTATCGGATCGCTTTGAACATATCCGGGCTCTCATGTATCGCTTCATTTTTATGGCTTTCGACATCTCGATCAGCTGTTTGTTGGTAAATCGATCTTCATCTTTGTGATCATCCTCCCCACTGTACGGCGAAAATAGCTTCATGTTGTGGGGAAAACCTTTCGATGGTGACCTCCATCTTCTCCGGGCACCTTTCAGGTGGTGCAGCTGAGCCTTTTATCTTTGTTATGCCAACTTTGTAGGTGTCTCCAAAGGAAATTCGCGTTGGCTTTGTGGCAATGCTTTCTTGTTCAGCTTGACTGCTTTGTTGAGAGCGGTTCTGAGCCGTGGAGCGCACCTTTGGGGTCATTTGGTCCTTCTTCTCTTGCGTTTTCGTTTACGACCATGTCGTTAGCGGTACTGCATTCATCTTGCTCATCGTTGGATGTTCTTATTTGTTGTTTGTGCTTACGGGTCGCTATTGTAAATCCTTCTTCATCGGTATTAGATTCTTTGTTGGTGGTGTTGGTTGTTGGTTTGGAAACATTTGCTGTAATCGTTGTTACTTCGATGTTGGTAATGGCAGTTGGTTTAGTGGTACTGGAGCCGATCGTTGTTGAGCTGGTGTTTGTGAATGCCCGGTCTGCAGTCGTTGGTTTACCAACTGGTTGTGGTTTAACATACGATGATTGTATACCGGCTTTGGTCGTATCAGGTGGAATTTCTTTAGCAGTCTCTGCGCAAGGTTTCCCGTGGTGTAGCGGATGATCACAATATTGACAGGTGCGTGACTAGTGTTCGTTGAGAATATTCAACATCATGAGGTGATTTGCATGTGAAAGTCAAGTAGGAGGGAATAGGTTTTGTCGGACGCATTCTCACCACACGAACGCCGTTGCGGAGTCTTGGGAAGAAGTTCCTCCAAGTATCCTCCTTAACACTATTCACTTCTCCGTATTTTGACATGATTTGTTTGATAGCGGAGGAACTAGTACGTGGTGCCAGGTCATGTATATTTATTTCAATGCTGTCAACATCTATATACGTTGGTATACTGTATAAAATGTCATTACATTCGATAACGTGTTTCATGTTGTTCTGGGAAGCGAATGATTCTGCTTGACTAATGTTTTTTAACATAATCAGTACCGCATGACATAAATGGTGGAATTACACCGCATAGAGTACCGCAAGCTACGTTGAACTTCAAGTTCACCTTCAACATTTGCTCCACTTCACGAATTGATGGTCTTACCGGACATTTCGAGTAGTCAACAGCAACACAGTTTGCCCGCACCGTCATATACTTTTGCTTTGCATTGTCACTCATTGTTTGTTCACGTTTCACTCATTAGGCAGAAGGAATCAATTTTTGCCTTTGCAAATAGACTAAACGTCGCGCGGGTAAATTTGATTACTTGCCCTGCTATAGCAGCGGAGCGATTTCTAGCTTCTGAACTGAGCGAGATGAGAAACCGAAGTGATCTCCGACTTCTTCTCCAAGCTCGGAGGCAACTTAAACGTAGCTCAATAATCGTCGTATTGCACCCGGGGACCGTTTCTCGGTTTCTCATCCCTTGGTATGGTCGCAATACACGCCCTTGTTAGTAGTGCCGTGAATTCATTCGCATTTAGGTTGAAGAGGATACCCTCAAATTCAAGTTCCTCGACGGACACCTTCCTGTGAAAGATCGGTGTTTTCCAACTTCACTCGTTTATATATCTCCCACATATTCAAACCGTGTCCTGTTATCAATGCTGTACCAGATCGCTTGGAGGTCGCTGTGGATATAACCTCGCACACTTTTCAGTCCATCTTTCCGGTTACTCCAAGACTACAAAAATTTACATCGATAATGGATTCTCGGCTCTCCCTGCGGTAAGTGCCGATGATACCATTATTTGTAAGATCTATATTTAGCTTTGCTAGAGCATTCTTGATCGCTGATGGCCAGGCAAAGTCCTTTTGATTCCAGCGTCTATCTCGAAAATTTCGCATGTTTCTGGTTCTTGGAATATTTAAGAATTAAAGTCTCTTCGGCTTCTTGGAAAACGTCTTATTCGATTTTCACAAGCTTAGTCTTAAATGGAAGGTTTAATAGCAGATTTTTATCTGGTCAAGTTCATACGAATCGCACATATGGCTTCGGAAATACTATATGAACGATCCCATATGAAATCTTTAAATGTCAAAAACCTTTCGGTAAAGCTCATGTATATTGAATATTGAACCACATATAAATCGCCAGGAGTCTGATTTGAATTCAGATTGTTTCCGTATCGAAATTATTTTCGAATGCAACGATCGATTCTGTCTCTATCGACTGTTGCGTTTAAAATGGAATCGATTCAGAAGTCGGTCAGTATTAGCCTTTCCATGAGATATTTGTTTGATAATACACTGGCGGGTCCTTCCTTCCGCGACCAGCAAACGTTTCATTTGATGTTGGACTGGATTGACGATTTCATTTAAACTTCATATTTACCCGAGAATGGTCAAAATAAAAACTATCATGGGATGGTAATTTCTTAAACTACCATAATAGTTTTCAGTGACGAAAAGCAAAACGCTTTGGAAGCTGTTGTTGTTCTATAAAACGTGACAATTTTTTGAATTTTGGTTATCATAAAAAAAAATTATTTGCCCCCTGATTTTTTTCAGCGATTTTGAAGGGGGGGGGGGGGGGGGGGGGTGACATAATTTTTAAAAAAGATTTGTAATGGCCTAAATGGAAAAAAAATAACAGGAAGGTGGTTTGGAAAGCTTTGGGCTCCTATTTTATGGAATGATTTTCGTTTGGGTGAAAACACAGATATTTTCAAAACGCTCACCACTTTTTTTACGAAATGAGCGTACGGGGCTATTCGGACCCCCTATTCCATCAACCACCGTTCTGCGGCTTGCGGCTACGCATACGATTGCATACGTCACAGCAAAGAAAATACATGATGCGCCAATCGACAGCTGTGGCTAACCTGATTAAGTTTTTGCTGCGCATTTTTTTTTTATTTTTTTAGGAGTTTCTCTAATAATTATTTCATAGGTTAACATAATTCTATTGAAAATAAAATTATAAAAAAGGCAATCTAAATTTCCCCGTAGGAAGATTCGAATTACCCCTACATTGTAAAAGGATGGAAAATATAGTTTTGCAAATCAGCGCCTAGCGCTGCCATGGAGTGGTGCAAACTTGTATGGCACCAAAATGTAACTGAGGTTTCAAACTAACAATTAGGACCTTTAACCAATTAATGCTTTCACATCAATCCACCTAAAAGGACGATTTGCTTAGGTAGGTCCGAATAGCCCCGGGTTCCCCTATTAATCATCTTTGGTAGTTCCGGAAGCCTGAGAGGCTGTAGCCAAATTCCAGAAATAATTGTATGTACTTTGGTTTCTAAGAAATGTCTGAACCGGTTTCCATAAAATTTGTCTCAAATTAAAAGTACCTGTTCAGCCTACCGCGTACTAGCATTTATTATAATTAATATCACATTTACCTGAATTTTTAAAGTCTGAATTTTTTAATTCTAGAATATTTGAATTTTTGAGTTATTGAATTATTGAATTATTGAATTATTGAATTATTGAATTATTGAATTATTGAATTATTGAATTATTGAATTACTGAATTATTGAATTATTGAATTATTGAATTATTGAATTATTGAATTATTGAATTATTGAATTATTGAATTATTGAATTATTGAATCATTGAATTATTGAATTATTGAATTATTGAATTATTGAATTATTGAATTATTGAATTATTGAATTATTGAATTATTGAATTATTGAATTATTGAATTATTGAATTATTGAATTATTGAATTATTGAATTATTGAATTATTGAATTATTGAATTATTGAATTATTGAATTATTGAATTATTGAATTATTGAATTATTGAATTATTGAATTATTGAATTATTGAATTATTGAATTATTGAATTATTGAATTATTGAATTATTGAATTATTGAATTATTGAATTATTGAATTATTGAATTATTGAATTATTGAATTATTGAATTATTGAATTATTGAATTATTGAATTATTGAATTATTGAATTATTGAATTATTGAATTATTGAATTATTGAATTATTGAATTATTGAATTATTGAATTATTGAATTATTGAATTATTGAATTATTGAATTATTGAATTATTGAATTATTGAATTATTGAATTATTGAATTATTGAATTATTGAATTATTGAATTATTGAATTATTGAATTATTGAATTATTGAATTATTGAATTATTGAATTATTGAATTATTGAATTATTGAATTATCGAATTGTTGTATTATTGAATTATTGAATTATTGAATTATTGAATTATTGAATTATTGAATTATTGAATTATTGAATTATTGAATTATTGAATTATTGAATTATTGAATTATTGAATTATTGAATTATTGAATTATTGAATTATTGAATTATTGAATTATTGAATTATTGAATTATTGAATTATTTAATTATTGAATTATTGAATTATTGAATTATTGAATTATTGAATTATTGAATTATTGAATTATTGAATTATTGAATTATTGAATTATTGAATTATTGAATTATTGAATTATTGAATTATTGAATTATGGAACTATTGAATTATTGAATTATTCAATTATTGAATTTAAAATAAAATTATAAAAACCGATTTAATCCACCTTGCAGTGAGATGAGACATTTCTTACACATTTCACTATTGGATTAGTTTGCAGAACTCACGAGAAGTAGGCACCCAACTAGAGGTGGGATGAAAACAGTTTCTAGTCTTGCACGAATAAAATCTTGAATAAACTGAATAAATTATAGAAAACAACAAAACGAACGAAATAAAAAAGTAAAGCAAAAAATGAAATAATAGGTTTTTAAATTCATGAAATGAGTAGAAAAATTAATGTAAACCAAAATTATAATATACACGAATCAAATTAGATTAGGTTATTAAATAAAAATTAAGATTATATTTAGAAATAGTTAGAAGATTAATAGAATAAATTGACTCATACTAACAAATTGAATGAAATAAAACGAATAACTGAACATGAAATGCATAAAATTAAAGATATGAATAAAATGAATCAAATGAATCACACGAATCAAATGAATCAAATGAAACAAATGATTCAAATGAGACAAATGAATCAAATGAATCAAATGAATCAAATGAATCAAATGAATCGAATGAATCAAATGAATCGAACGAATCAAATGAATCAAATGAATCATACGAATCAAATGAATCAAATGAATCAAATAAATCAAATGAATCATATGAATCAAATGAATCAAGTGAATCAAGTGAATCAAATGAATCAAATGAATCAAATGAAACAAATGATTCAAATGAATCAAATGAATCAAATGAATCAAATGAATCAAATGAATCAAATGAATCAAATGAATCAACTGAATCAACTGAATCAAATGAATCAAATTGAATCAAATTGAATCAAATGAATCAAATGAATCAAATGAATCAAACGAATCAAATGAATCAAATGAATCACACGAATCAAATGAATCAAATGAATCAAATGAATCCAATGAATCCAATGAATCCAATGAATCAAATGAATCAAATGAATCAAATGAATCAAATGCATCAAATGAACCAAATGAATAAAATGAATCAAATGAAACAAATGATTCAAATGAGACAAATGAATCAAATGAATCAAATGAATCAAATGAATCAAATGATTCAAATGAATCAAATGAATCAAATGAATCAAATGAATCAAATGAATCAAATGAATCAAATGAATCAAATGAATCAAATGAATCAAATGAATCAAATGAATCAAATGAATCAAATGAATCAAATGAATCAAATGAATCAAATGAATCAAATGAATCAAATGAATCAAATGAATCAAATGAATCAAATGAATCAAATGAATCAAATGAATCAAATGAATCAAATGAATCAAATGAATCAAATGAATCAAATGAATCAAATGAATCAAATGAATCAAATGAATCAAATGAATCAAATGAATCAAATGAATCAAATGAATCAAATGAATCAAATGAATCAACTGAATCAAATGAATCAAACGAATCAAATGAATCACACGAATCAAATCAATCAAATGAATCAAATGAATCAAATGAATCAAATGAATCAAATGAATCAAATGAATCAAATGAATCAAATGAATCAAATGAATCAAATGAATCAAATGAATCAAATGAATCAAATGAATCAAATGAATCAAATGAATCAAGTGAATCAAATGAATCAAATGTATCAAATGAATCAAAAGAATCAAAAGAATCAAATGAATCAAATGAATCAAATGAATCAAATGAATCAAATGAATCAAATGAATCAAATGAATCAAATGAATCAAATGAATCAAATGAATCAAATGAATCAATTGAATCATTTGAATCAATTGAATCAAATTAATCAAATGAATCAAATGAATCAAATGACTCAAATGAATCATATGAAGCAAATGAATCACATGAATCAAATTAATAAAATTGATCAAATTGATCAAATTAATCAAATGAATCAAATTGATTTAATTCATCCAGTGAATACAATGAATCAAATTAATGAAATGGATCAAATGAATAAAAAGAATGGATGAACAAAATGAATAAAGTAAAAAATAAATGAAATGCATAAATAAAACAAACGAATCAAATAAACAAAATGAGCTGAAGTAATAAAATGAATAAAAAGAAGAAAATTGGCAGAATTAAATGCTTGATTAAAATGAAAAATTGAACAATGGTAAAAGGTTATAAATTAATATAAAGAAATAAATTGAATCAAATAAATTATTCTGATGAAATTATTGAAACTGAAAAAGTAGTCAGATGATTAAAATGAAGAAACTGAACAAAATGAATAAACTGGAAAAAATGAATAAAATGCATACAATGAAAACAATGAAATGAATGATATGAGAAAAATGCACAAAAAGAATAAACTGATCAGAGTGAATCCAAAGAATGAATCGAATAAAATAAGTAAAATGAATGCAGATGAACAAAACGAATAAAAAGATACGGTATGAAATAATTAATTAAAATGAAGCGGTCATATATTTGAAGCTAAGCTTTTTGAATTAAGAAAATGAATAAACCGGATTGTACGAATTTGAGAACCATTGCATCAAAAAGTTTTGAAATGTTTTGAAAATCCCATCTTCTGAGAAAAGGCTAATAAATATGCAATGGACTTTCTAGGGCTTCCATCTTTTTTGGTTTTATTCTTTTTGTTTTCATGCTTCTTTACTTGACGGCGTCGTTTTAAGATTATCTGGTGGTTCTACTTTATTGTTGGACCTTAATTATTTATCAGGAACCTGGAACGTTCAATTTGCTTTGGAATTCGAAATTTACTGTTTGGTCACATGACACGCCCAGAATAAAAATGAAAGTCAAAAAATAGGTAGAGAGAAACGATAAACAAAAAGTCGAGCCGAAAAAAGTAACTGAGAAATCTCCGACGAAAAATGACAAGTAATTTCTTCCGAGGAAAAATGAAACTCAAAAATGTTTGGACAAAAACGATAAACAAAAAGTCGCGTCGGAAATTGTTATTGAGAAAGGTTCGAAGAAAACTGTTGATCAGATTCTCCCGAGGAAAAATGTGACTCAAAAAAATTCGAAGAAAATTGGTAGTAGAAAGGTTGCGCGGAAAATAATGGCTGAGAAAGTTCTGAACAAAAATGTCGATCAGAGTTTCCCGAAATAAAATGAAACTCAAAAAAATTTGAGGAAAAATGTCAATCAGTTTTTAGCGAATAAAAATGAAACTAAAACACGGAGAAAATTTTTCTTCGGAATTAAGTAGGACGCCGAAGACGCGAAAAAGTACAAATTACTTTTTGGGCGTTTTTTCGCAGTTATGACGTTATGAACGACATTCTATGTACATTTGAATAAAAAATTCAACGATCACCGACTTTTTGGAACCTTTTTCCAGGTATTTAAAAATTATTTAGAACCTCTGTCCTATCAAAATAATAGTTCTAGTATAGTGTTACCTAAAATGAGTATAAATTCTCTCAACTTGACTCAAAGTCCTGCATGCTGTTAACAGTACGGGTAGGACTAGTATGGGTATAACTAAGCTGACCAACGCTGACGAAAAAATTCGTACACTATGAAAACCGTTTACCTGAGCGTGATGAACGATTTCGCTTCGTTGCGGTATGGCGTACGGATTTTTTCGTCAGAGTTGGTCAGCTTAGGTATGACGGACAACACTGATTAGTATATCGAATAAGAGAAATTAGATCGAAAACTTCGGCTAATTTATTCTAAAGGAATGAATGTCTATTTGAACAGAAATACATCCTACAATTAATTACAATAAATTTGTAGCTCTAGCAAATTCAGTTTGAGATAACCGATTTGATTCCGCTCAAATTATTGATCGAATTTTAATGGGAAATAATTAGATCACCCTGATACAGGTGTCAGATAGTTTTTGTCGCTTTTGTTTCAATGGAAAGTGTTTTAATTTATGCAAATTATAGTAATGAAAAAAAACTTTTATCTGAAAAAGAAAATTTGGGATCCCTTGACCATACGATATAATACGTAGATATAGCAGACGATAGCTGATGGAAACATGTGCAGTTATTTGTCTCAGAGACTGAAGTCTTGTCAAAATTTGAAAAAAAAGCGTGATCCATTACATCAAAAAGTCTTTAAAGAAAGGGTTACAAAAATTTGAGAAAATTTTGAATTTAATGTTATATACATGTTAAGCAAACTAGATCAGAGCATTGATGCATAAATATAGATTGGCACGGCTCGTAATGTATAATGAACAGACAACTACAATGCCTGTGTTCTGAACAAGAAGCCGTTCATCAATGAAGAGCAAAGAATTGATGTGTAACCCTTAAATGCGCAATGTTGTTTTTAAAACAACATTGTGAAAATCATCTCAAATTTATCACAGTAACGTATTGAAGCTATGGGGCAATATTTGCGGCTTCAAGGGATAATTTACTAAACAACATTGGAACATTCCATCGGAATATTGGAAAGATTGTAATTTTTGTCGACTAGTCCAACTACAAAGTGTGGTGCACGGTAT